>NC_060173.1:9489233-9506830 GCF_021184085.1 Oncorhynchus gorbuscha
ATGCACAATTAAACAATAACAACACGAGACAACAATAACATTGGGAAGGTCATTTGACGATGGGATTTAGTGTTGGAGAAACCAACAGTCTATCAGTCATCAACTATGCTGTGTGTGTGTGTGTGTGTGTGTTCTCTATCTGTGTGTGTAATGTGTGTAACATCTTGTTCTCTATCTGTGTGTGTGTGTGCACAGTGTAACATCTTGTTCTCTATCTGTACAGTACTGTAATGCACAGTGATAACATCTTGTTCTCTATCTGTGCGTGCTGTGCGTGTTGCGTGCGTGTGTATGTCTCACAGTAGGAGCCTGGCAATATTAATGATTTAGACTGACCCTAAGGTGCTGATGAGAGGGGGTGAGTGGAGAACACACACACACACACACACACACACACACACACACACACACACACACACACACACACACACACACACACACACACACACACACACACACACACACACACACACACACACACACACACACACACACACACACACACACACACACACACACACACACACACACACACAGAGAGAGAGATAGAGAGATAGAGAAACACACACACACAGAAAGATAGAGAGATAAACACACACACAGAAACACACAAATACGCTTGATAACACACCTCAATTCAGCCTCGTCTATTACCAAAGCATCTATGTCATTGGAAAGGACAGACTGTCTGATGACTGATAATGCTGGAAATGCTGAAAATGCTGATAATGCTGGTAATGCATAATCCTCCTTACCCCCAAAAATCTCTAATCTAGCAGGTTGGTAATAGTGTGAAAAGCCATCGTATTTATTCTTTGCTCTAACCTCCAATACCTCACCACTTATAACCTGATGAAACAAGACCACAGCTCAGCTTGTTCTCTATCTGGGTAGCTACAGTACTGTAATGCACAGTGATAACATCTTGTTCTCTATCTGGGTAGCTACAGTACTGTAATGATAACACAGTGATAACATCTTGTTCTCTATCTGGGTAGCTACAGTACTGTAATGCACAGTGATAACATCTTGTTCTCTATCTGGGTAGCTACAGTACTGTAATGTTAACACAGTAATAACATCTTGTTCTCTATCTGGGTAGCTACAGTACTGTAATGCACAGTGATAACATCTAGTTCTCTATCTGGGTAGCTACAGTCCTGTAATGCACAGTGATAACATCTTGTTCTCTATCTGGGTAGCTACAGTACTGTAATGCACAGTGATAACATCTTGTTCTCTATCTGGGTAGCTACAGTACTGTAATGTTAAAACAGTGATAACATCTAGTTCTCTATCTGGGAAGCTACAGTCCTGTAATGCACAGTGATAACATCTTGTTCTCTATCTGGGTAGCTACAGTCCTGTAATGCACAGTGATAACATCTTGTTCTCTATCTGGGTAGCTACAGTACTGTAATGTTAAAACAGTGATAACATCTAGTTCTCTATCTGGGAAGCTACAGTCCTGTAATGCACAGTGATAACATCTTGTTCTCTATCTGGGTAGCTACAGTACTGTAATGCACAGTGATAACATCTTGTTCTCTATCTGGGTAGCTACAGTACTGTAATGTTAAAACAGTGATAACAACGTGTTCTCTATCTGGGTAGCTACAGTACTGTAATGCACAGTGATAACATCTTGTTCTCTATCTGGGTACCTACAGTACTGTAATGCACAGTGATAACATCTTGTTCTCTATCTGGGAAGCTACAGTACTGTAATGATAACACAGTGATAACATATTGTTCTCTATCTGGGTAGCTACAGTACTGTAATGCACAGTGATAACATATTGTTCTCTATCTGGGTAGCTACAGTACTGTAATGATAACACAGTGATAACATATTGTTCTCTATCTGGGTAGCTACAGTACTGTAATGCACAGTGATAACATATTGTTCTCTATCTGGGAAGCTACAGTACTGTAATGTTAACACAGTGATAACATCTTGTTCTCTATCTGGGTAGCTACAGTACTGTAATGTTAACACAGTGATGACATCTTGTTCTCTATCTGGGTAGCTACAGTACTGTAATGCACAGTGATAACATCTAGTTCTCTATCTGGGTAGCTACAGTACTGTAATGCACAGTGATAACATCTTGTTCTCTATCTGGGTAGCTACAGTATTGTAATGTTACCACAGTAATAACATCTTGTTCTCTATCTGGGTAGCTACAGTACTGTAATGATAACACAGTGATAACATCTTGTTCTCTATCTGGGTAGCTACAGTACTGTAATGATAACACAGTGATAACATCTAGTTCTCTATCTGGGTAGCTACAGTACTGTAATGATAACACAGTGATAACATCTAGTTCTCTATCTGGGTAGCTACAGTACTGTAATGATAACACAGTGATAACATCTTGTTCTCTATCTGGGTAGCTACAGTACTGTAATGATAACACAGTGATAACATCTTGTTCTCTATCTGGGTAGCTACAGTACTGTAATGATAACACAGTGATAACATCTTGTTCTCTATCTGGGTAGCTACAGTACTGTAATGTTAACACAGTGATAACATCTTGTTCTCTATCTGGGTAGCTACAGTACTGTAATGCACAGTGATAACATCTTGTTCTCTATCTGGGTAGCTACAGTACTGTAAAGCACAGTGATAACATCTAGTTCTCTATCTGGGTAGCTACAGTACTGTAAAGCACAGTGATAACATCTTGTTCTCTATCTGGTTAGCTACAGTACTGTAAAGCACAGTGATAACATCTAGTTCTCTATCTGGTTAGCTACAGTACTGTAATGCACAGTGATAACATCGTGTTCTCTATCTGGGTAGCTACAGTACTGTAATGCACAGTGATAACATCTTGTTCTCTATCTGGGTAGCTACAGTACTGTAAAGCACAGTGATAACATCTAGTTCTCTATCTGGGTAGCTACAGTACTGTAAAGCACAGTGATAACATCTAGTTCTCTATCTGGGTAGCTACAGTACTGTAAAGCACAGTGATAACATCTAGTTCTCTATCTGGGTAGCTACAGTACTGTAATGATAACACAGTGATAACATCTAGTTCTCTATCTGGGTAGCTACAGTACTGTAATGATAACACAGTGATAACATCTTGTTCTCTATCTGGGTAGCTACAGTACTGTAATGATAACACAGTGATAACATCTTGTTCTCTATCTGGGTAGCTACAGTACTGTAATGATAACACAGTGATAACATCTTGTTCTCTATCTGGGAAGCTACAGTACTGTAATGCACAGTGATAACATCTTGTTCTCTATCTGGGTAGCTACAGTACTGTAATGCACAGTGATAACATCTTGTTCTCTATCTGGGTAGCTACAGTACTGTAATGTTAACACAGTGATAACATCTTGTTCTCTATCTGGGTAGCTACAGTACTGTAATGCACAGTGATAACATCTAGTTCTCTATCTGGGTAGCTACAGTACTGTAATGCACAGTGATAACATCTTGTTCTCTATCTGGGTAGCTACAGTACTGTAATGATAACACAGTGATAACATCTTGTTCTCTATCTGGGTAGCTACAGTACTGTAATGCACAGTGATAACATCGTGTTCTCTATCTGGGTAGCTACAGTACTGTAATGCACAGTGATAACATCTTGTTCTCTATCTGGGAAGTAATGCACAGTGACATCTTGTTCTCTATCTGGGTAGCTACAGTACTGTAATGCAGTGATAACATCTTGTTCTCTATCTGGGTAGCTACAGTACTGTAATGCACAGTGATAACATCTTGTTCTCTATCTGGGTAGCTACAGTACTGTAATGCACAGTGATAACATCTTGTTCTCTATCTGGGTAGCTACAGTACTGTAATGCACAGTGATAACATCTTGTTCTCTATCTGGGTAGCTACAGTACTGTAATGCACAGTGATAACATCTTGTTCTCTATCTGGGTAGTACAGCTGTAATGAACAGTGATAACAGTACTGTAATGTTAACACAGTGATAACATCTTGTTCTCTATCTGGGTAGCTACAGTACTGTAATGCACAGTGATAACATCTTGTTCTCTATCTGGGTAGCTACAGTACTGTAATGCACAGTGATAACATCTTGTTCTCTATCTGGGTAGCTACAGTACTGTAATGCACAGTGATAACATCTTGTTCTCTATCTGGGAAGCTACAGTACTGTAATGATAACACAGTGATAACATCTTGTTCTCTATCTGGGTAGCTACAGTACTGTAATGCACAGTGATAACATCTTGTTCTCTATCTGGGTAGCTACAGTACTGTAATGCACAGTGATAACATCTAGTTCTCTATCTGGGTAGCTACAGTACTGTAATGCACAGTGATAACATCTTGTTCTCTATCTGGGAAGCTACAGTACTGTAATGATAACACAGTGATAACATCTTGTTCTCTATCTGGGTAGCTACAGTACTGTAATGCACAGTGATAACATCTTGTTCTCTATCTGGGAAGCTCTGGGATAACATCTTGTTCTCTATCTGGGAAGCTAGTACTGTAATGCACAGTGATAACATCTTGTTCTCTATCTGGGTGCTACAGTACTGTAATGCACAGTGATAACATCTTGTTCTCTATCTGGGTAGCTACAGTACTGTAATGCACAGTGATAACATCTTGTTCTCTATCTGGGTAGCTACAGTACTGTAATGCACAGTGATAACATCTTGTTCTCTATCTGGGTAGCTACAATACTGTAATGCACAGTGATAACATCTTGTTCTCTATCTGGGTAGCTACAGTACTGTAATGCACAGTGATAACATCTTGTTCTCTATCTGGGTAGCTACAGTACTGTAATGCACAGTGATAACATCTTGTTCTCTATCTGTTCTCTATCTGGGTAGCTACAGTACTGTAATGCACAGTGATAACATCTTGTTCTCTATCTGGGAAGCTACAGTACTGTAATGATAACACAGTGATAACATCTTGTTCTCTATCTGGGTAGCTACAGTACTGTAATGCACAGTGATAACATCTTGTTCTTGTTCTATCTGGGTAGCTATCTGGGTAGCTACAATACTGTAATGTTAACACAGTGATAACTACATCACAGTGATAACATCTTGTTCTCTATCTGGGTAGCTACAGTACTGTAATGCACAGTGATAACATCTTGTTCTCTATCTGTTCTCTCTTGTTCTCTATCTGGGTAGCTACAGTACTGTAATGCACAGTGATAACATCTTGTTCTCTATCTGTAATGCACAGTGACATCTTGTTCTCTATCTGGGTAGCTACAGTAACATCTTGTTCTCTATCTGGGTAGCTACAGTACTGTAATGCACAGTGATAACATCTTGTTCTCTATCTGGGTAGCACAGTGATAACATCTTGTTCTCTATCTGGGAAGCTACAGTACTGTAATGCACAGTGATAACATCTAGTTCTCTATCTGGGTAGCTACAGTACTGTAATGTTAACACAGTGATACCAGTAATGACTGAAATGACCCTTCACTACATCACTAAGAACACAGTTGAGGTTGTGGGTAGTTACAGTCTGATGTACTGAACTGGGAAGACTAACTCCTGATATAATTTTAACACAGTAATGACTGAGTGAAGATGATTAGTTTTAATCACACTAGAAAAATCTACATGTTCTGTAGCAAAATGTTTTGCTACGTTATGCCCTAATGAACACAACCCAGGTTGTACTGTTCTGGGTTAGTACTGACTCTGATGTTAACACAGTAATGACTGAGTGAAGGTTATTTTTTTAAATCACACTCCCTCCCTCCCACTACTACCCCAGGGGGGTGCTATATTTAAATACTTTCTCATCCCTCTCTCTTCCTCTATTCCTCTCGTTCTCTCTTCCTCTATTCCTCTCGTTCTCTCTTCCTCTCTTCCTCTCGTTCTCTCTTCTTCTGTTCCTCTCGTTCTCCTTCCTCTGTTTCTCTCGTTCTCTCTCTTCCTCTCGCTCTCTCCTCTCTTCCTCTCGTTCTCTCTTCCTCTCTTCCTCTCATTCTCTCTTCCTCTGTTCCTCTCGTTCTCTCTTCCTCTCGTTCTCTCTTCCTCTATTCCTCTCGTTTTCTCTTCCTCTATTCCTCTCGTTCTCTCTTCCTCTATTCCTCTTGTTCTCTCTTCCTCTCGTTCTCTCTTCCTCTCGTTCTCTCTTCCTCTCTTCCGCTCGTTCTCTCTTCCTCTATTCATCTTGTTCTCTCTTCCTCTCTTCCTCTCGTTCTCTCTTCTTCTGTTCCTCTCGTTCTCCTTCCTCCGTTTCTCTCGTTCTCTCTCCCTCTCTTCCTCTCGTTCTCTCGTTCTCTCTTCCTCTCGTTCTCTCTTCCTCTGTTCCTCTCATTCTCTCTTCCTCTCGTTCTCTCTTCCTCTCTTCCTCTCGTTCTCTCGTTCTCTCTTCCTCTCGTTCTCTCTTCCTCTCGTTCTCTCTTCCTCTCGTTCTCTCTTCCTCTCTTCCTCTCGTTCTCTCTTCCTCTCTTCCTCTCGTTCTCTCTTCCTCTCGTTCTCTCTTCCTCTATTCCTCTCGTTCTCTCTTCCTCTCGTTCTCTCTTCCGCTCGTTCTCTCTTCCTCTATTCCTCTCGTTCTCTCTTCCTCTCGTTCTCTCTTCCTCTCGTTCCCTCTTCCTCTCTTCCTCTCGTTCTCTCTTCCTCTATTCCTCTCGTTCTCTCTTCCTCTTGTTCTCTCTTCCTCTATTCCTCTCGTTCTCTCTTCCTCTATTCCTCTCGTTCTCTCTTCCTCTCGTTCTCTCTTCCTCTCGTTCTCTCTTCCTCTGTTCCTCTCATTCTCTCTTTCTTTTGGTCTCAGCACCTGATGGTGAAGCAGTTGCTTTACAGGCAGTTTGCCCTTGGAGAACCAGAGCAAGGAGACAGTGGGTTAATAATGGAATAATATCACCTTGGTAGGATAATTATCTTTACACAGTGGAATAACATCACCGTAGTAGGATAATTATCTTTACACAGTGGAATAACATCACCGTAGTAGGATAATTATCTTTACACAGTGGAATAACATCACCGTAGTAGGATAATTATCTTTACAAAGTGGAATAACATCACCGTAGTAGGATAATTATCTTTACAAAGTGGAATAACATCACCGTAGTAGGATAATTATCTTTACACAGTGGAATAACATCACCGTAGTAGGATAATTATCTTTACAAAGTGGAATAACATCACCGTAGTAGGATAATTCTCTTTACACAGTGGAATAACATCACCGTAGTAGGCGATTACAACAGTCTAAGGTTTGTAACAAACCAGGGTTGTGTTCGTTAGGCACCAAATGCATTTAAACGGAATGAAACAGGGAAGGACAACATGGACTTGACCAATAAGAAACGCCCATTAACGTTTTCCATTGCATCATTTAAAAACAAATTTCTTAATTTGATTTTATGTGAAATGGGCAATGAGGTTTAAAATGTTGTACTGGTTTGTACCAATACCTAGACATTTTGTGTGTATGTGTCTATGTACAGTATATATTGATATGTAGGCTACGTGTGCCTTTAAAAAAAATGTATGTAATTCAGTCCTTGAGCTGTTCGTGTTTATTGATGTTCTGCATGTAACGGCGTTCGTCTGTTGAAAGAAGAGAGTCGGACCGAAATGCAGCGTGTTGGTTATTCATGACTTTTAATGAATGAAAATGCGGTACATGAAATAACTGAAAGACGAAAACAACAAACGGAACGTGAAACTAATTACAGCCTATCTGTTGAAACTACACAAAGACAGGAACAATCACCCACGAAATACAAGGCGAAACTATGGCTCCCTAAATACGGTTCCCAATCAGAGACAACAAGGATCACCTGACTCTGATTGAGAATCGCCTCAGGCAGCCAAGCCTAACAACACCCCTAATCAGCCGCGATCCCAAATAATACAAACCCCAATACGAAACACAACATATAAACCCATGTTACACCCTGGCCTACCCAAACATATACCAAAAACACAAAATACAATGACCAAGGCGTGACACTGCATTATGTCATGTTTCATGTGGACTCCAGCTGCTTTTGCAACAGCTAATGGGGATCCTAATAAAATACCAAATACCAAAATGTATGTTTGAATATCATTGGCAGCACACTGAATATTCAGGACATATAAACAGGACCAGGCAGCGTGACAGGACATTATTACATCTATTAAGTTTGATTTATACCATTTCACAGAGAGGTGAGAAGAGGTGAGAAGAGGTGAGAAGAGGAGAGAAGAGGTGAGAAGAGGAGAGAAGAGGAGAGAAGAGGAGAGGGAGAGAGAGAGGTGAGAAGAGGTGAGAAGAGGAGAAGAGGAGAGGGAGAGAGAGAGGTGAGAAGAGGTGAGAAGAGGAGAGGGAGAGAGAGAGGTGAGAAGAGGAGAGAAGAGGTGAGAAGAGGAGAGAAGAGGAGAGAAGAGGTGAGAAGAGGAGAGAAGAGGAGAGGGAGAGAGAGAGAAGAGGTAGAAGAGGTGAGGGGAGGGGAATGACAGACAGGAATGACAGACAAACGTTTTCACTCGTTTCTGATGTGCCTGAGGGATGGAGGAACGGAGGAGAGAATGGTACCCAGTGGTACATTGTAACTTCCAAAGCCGCAAAATAGATTTTTAGATTGTGCCCTAAATCGCACCCAATTGCTTAAATACAGTAGTACACTAGTTGTAGTGAGGTCCAATGGGCCCTGGTCATAAGTAGGGAACAGGGTGCCATTTGGGACGGAGCCCATTTCAACTTCATAGGTAATTTAATGCTTCGTCAAACAGACACACGCACACGCGCACACGCACACACACGCGCGCACACACACACACACACGCACGCACGCACGCACGCACGCACACACGCACACACACACACACACACACACACACACACACACACACACACACACACACACACACACTGAATCCACTGTTCTGTTGCTGGAAGGCTGTTCAAACATGGTCCCCGCTGACCTCTAAGAGACAAGCAGGGTGTGTGTGTGTGTGTGTGTGTGTGTGTGTGTGTGTGTGTGTGTGTGTGTGTGTGTGTGTGTGTGTGTGTGTGTGTGTGTGTGTGTGTGTGTGTGTGTGTGTGTGTGTGTGTGTGTGTGTGTGTGTGTGTGTGTGTGTGTGTGTGTGTGTGTGTGTTTCACTGTATATGTTTTGACCATGACAGTTTTACAATCTAAGGTTCAACAGCCACACCATTCATTCATTACCAGATTGAGCTGAGGTCTAGAACTTAGGGAATGATTTGTCCCAAATACAATGCTTTTAGTTTTAGAGATGTTCAGGACCAGTTTATTGGTGGTCACCCATTCCAAAACAGACTGCAACTCTTTGTTAAGGGTTTCAATGACTTCATTGGCTGTGGTTGCTAATGCGTATATGCTTGAATCATCAGCATACATGGACACGCATGCTTTGTTTAATGCCAGTGGCAGGTCATTGGTAAAAAAAAAATAGAAAAGCGTAGAGGGCCTTGAGAGCTGCCCTGCGGTACACCACACTTTACATGTTTGACAATAGAGAATCTTCCATTAAAGAACACTTCCTTAGATAGATAGCTCTGAATCCACGATACGGCAGAGGTTGAAAGGCAACAAAAAAGATTTTCTCAACAACAGGTTATGGTCAATAATATCAAAGGCAGGACTGAAATCTAACAGTACAGCTCCCACAATCTTCTTATTGTCAATTTCTTTCAACCAATCATCAGTCATTAGTGTCAGTGCAGTGCATGTTGAGTGTCCTTCTCTATAAGCATGCTGAATGTCTGTTGTTCATTTGTTTACAGAGAAATAGCATTGTATTTGGTAAAACATAATTTTTTCCAACAGTTTGATAAGAGCTGGCAGGAAGCTGATAGGTCTGCTGTTAGAACCAGTAAAGGCCGCTTCACCACTCTTGTATAGTGGAATGATTTGGGCTTTCCTCCAGGCCTGAGGACAAAGACTTTCCTCTAGACTCAGATTAAAGATATGACAAGATAGGATGGGCTATAGAGTCAGCTACCATCCTCAGTAGCTTTCCATCTAAGTTTTCAATGCCAGGAAGTTTGTCATTATTGACACACTAACTGACTCCCACACTAACTTTACAAAATTCTAACTTACAGTGATTTTCTTTCATTATTAGTTTTTATGCCTGAGTACGATGGCTCACTGTTCTGTGTTGGCATGTTCTTGTTTAAATTTGTCCACTTTGCCAAGGAAGTAATCATTTAAATAATTGGCAACATCAAATGATTTTGTGATGAATAATTCATCTGATTCGATGACAGATGGAGTTGAATGTCTTTCTGCCCATAACATTTCAAGTACTCCAAAGTTTTTTTCCATCACTCTTTATATCATTGATCTTGGCTTCATAGTACAGTTTCTTCTTATTTTTGTTGAGTTTATTCACATCATTTCTACATTTGCAGTAAGTCCGCCAGTCAGATGTGCAGCCAGACTTATTAGTCACTCCTTCCCCCATCTCTTTCAACCATACAGTTGTTCAATTCCTCATCAATCCACAGAACCTTAGCAGTTCTAACAGTCAGTTTCTTAACAGGTGCATGTTTATCAATGATTGGAAGAAGCCATTTCAGAAATTCATCAAGTGCAGCGCCTGGATGCTCCTCATTAATCGAGTCATACCAACAAATATACAAATCATCCACATAAGTCACAGTAAAATCTTTTATGCACAATTTTAGGCCCATCTTTTGGGACTTTGTCCTTCCTGTATATAGCCACAATATTGTGATCACTGCATCCAATGGATGTGGATACAGCTTAAGAACAAAGTTCTACAGTATTAGTAAACATGTGATCGATACATGTGGATGATCTTGTTCCTGTAGTGTTTGTAAACACCCTGTTAGGTTGATGAATAACCTGAACCAGATTACAGGCACTGGTTACAGTGAGAAGCTTCCTCTTGAGTGGACAGCTAGATGACAACCAGTCAATATTCGGATCCCCAAGAAAGTAGACCTCTCTGTTTACGTCACATACACTATTAAGCATTTCACACATATTATTTAGATACGGACTGTTAGCACTTGGTGGCCTATAGCAACACCCCAAAATAAAATGCTTTAGATGTGCCAGGTGAACCTGCAACCACAACACTTCAGTAACACTTGACATAAGATTTTCTCCCAGGATGTGGCTCTGAATGTATACATCAAAACTGCCCCCGGAAGCATTTCTGTCTCTTCGATAGACGTTATATCCTTGTATTGCTACTGCTGTATCATTTACATTTACATTTAACATTTAAGTCATCAAATGAATTATCTAAGTGACTCTCAGAAATGGCTAATATATGAATGTTATTTGATGATAGCAAGTTATTGATTTCATGAACCTTATTTCCAAGGCTACAAACATTATTATGGGCTATTTTCAGCCCTTTCCTGGGTAGGTTATGGAAAAGAGCAAACAAAGCAAGATACAAAAAATATAGCAGTCCATTAATCAGTTGATGTGTGTAAGTGTGTGTGTGTGTGTGCTGTGGCGTTGAAGCTTCGAACTCTATAGGCTTGGCTCTCTCATCCCTTGCAGGCTGTCACTCGTCTGTCTGGTCGTCTGTCTGCTCTGTGTAGCTCTTCATCTGTTCCTCTTTACCGGCTGCCTTAGTGCCTGGCTAAGCCCTAAACGAGACGCACTCCGCTCAACTCTATCGCACCGCTCCTACTCCACTTGCTTAAAGACACACACTCAGACACACAGACACACAGACGCACGCACGCACACACACACACACACACACACACACACACACACACACACACACACACACACACACACACACACACACACACACACACACACACACACACACACACACACACACACACACACACACACACACACACACACACACACACACACAAATGAAATGAAAATCAAAACACTCCCTTGTTGTACCCCAAATGGCAATTTATTCCCCATTTACTGTACTACACAGGGCTCTGGTCAACACTACTGTACAACACAGGGCTCTGGTCAACACTACTGTACAACACAGGGCTCTGGTCAACACTACTGTACTACACAGGGCTTTGGTCAACATTACTGTACTACACAGGGCTCTGGTCAACATTACTGTACTACACAGGGCTCTGGTCAACATTACTGTACTACACAGGGCTCTGGTCTACACTACTGTACAACACAGGGCTCTGGTCAACACTACTGTACTACACAGGGCTCTGGTCAACAGTAGTGCTCTACACAGGGCTCTGGTCAACATTACTGTACTACACAGGGCTCTGGTCAACAGTAGTGCTCTACACAGGGCTCTGGTCAACAGTAGTGCTCTACACAGGGCTCTGGTCAACAGTAGTGCTCTACACAGGGCTCTGGTCAACACTACTGTACTACACAGGGCTCTGGTCAACATTAGTGCTCTACACAGGGCTCTGGTAAACAGTAGTGCTCTACACAGGGCTCTGGTCAACAGTAGTGCTCTACACAGGGCTCTGGTCAACAATAGTGCTCTACACAGGGCTCTGGTCAACAGTAGTGCTCTACACAGGGCTCTGGTCAACACTACTGTACTACACAGGGCTCTGGTCAACACTACTGTACTACACAGGGCTCTGGTCAAGTAGTGCTCTACACAGGGCTCTGGTCAACAGTAGTGCTCTACACAGGGCTCTGGTCAACAGTAGTGCTCTACACAGGGCTCTGGTCAACAGTGATCATCAACTCGATTCAGCCGCAGGACGATTTTTTTCTTGGTCAGGGTGCTGGAACATAATTATACATTTCAAATTGACTGCACGAAGCCCAAACATATATACTATTTGATTAAAACATAATAATTTCAAACCTTTCTTGCATTTGTATACAATCACAAATCAAATCAAATGTTATTGGTCACATACACATATTTAGCAGATGTTATTGCAGGTGTAGTGGAATGCCTGTGTTCCTAGCTCCAACAGTGCAGTAGAATCTAACAGTTCACAACAATACACACTAATTTACAAGTAAAAGAATGGAATTAAGAAACATATAAATATTAGGACGAGCAATGTTGGAGTGGCATTGACTAAAATACACTAGACTAGAACACCGTATATACATATGAAATGAGTAAAGCAGTATGTAAACATTATTAAAGTGACTATTGTTCCATTATTAAAGTGACCAGTGATGTCTATGTATATAGGGCAGCAGCCTCTAAGGTGCAGGTTTGAGTCACCGGGTAGAAGCCGCCTAGTGATGGTTATTTCATGTTCTGATGGCCATGAGATGAAAGCTGTTTTTCAGTCTCTCAGTCCCAGCTTTGATGCACCTGTACTGATCTTGCCTTCTGGATGATTGCTGGGTGAACATTCTGTGGCTCAGGTGGTTGATGTCCCTGATTATCTTTTTGGCCTTCCTATGACATCGGGTCCTGCGGGTGTCCTGGAGGGCAGGCAGTGTGCCCCCGGTGATGCGTTGGGCAGACCACACCACCCTCTGGAGAGCCCTGCGGTTGCGGGCGGTGCAGTTGCCATACCAGGCTGTGATACAGCATGACAGGATAATCTCAATTGTGCATCTGTAAAAGTTTGTCAGGGTTTTAGGTGCCAAGAGAAATTTCTTCAGCCTACTGAGGTTGAAGAGACACTGTTGCGCCTTCTTCACCACACTGTCTGTGTGGGTGGATCATTTCAGATCGTCAGTGATATGTACGCCGAGGAACTTGAAGCTTTCCACCTTCTCCGCTGCGATCCCGTCGATGTGGATAGGGGGGTGCTCCCTCTTCTGTTTCCTGAAGTCCAGCATCAGCTCCTTCGTATTGTTGACGTTGAGGGAGAAGTTATTTTCCTGGCTGAGTACGCACCCTTGTGGGGCCCCTGTGTTGAGGATCAGAGAAGTGGAGGTGTTGTTTCCTACCCCACCCCCCGGGGGCGGCCTGTCAGGAAGTCCAGGACCCAGTTGCACAGGGTGGGGTTCAGACCCAGGGCCCCGAGGTTAATGATGACCTTGGAGGGTACTATGGTGTTGAAGACTGAGCTGTAGTCAATGAATAACATTCTTACATGGGTATTCCTCTTGTCCAGATGGGATAGGGCAGTGTGCAGGGTGATGGCGATTGCATCGTCTGTGGACCTATTGAGGCAGTAAGCAAATTGAAGTGGGTCTAGGGTATCAGGCAAGGTAGAGGTGGTATGATCCTTAACTAGCCACTCAAAGCACTTCATGATGACAGAAGTGAGTGCTACAGGGAGATGGTCATTTAGTTCAGTTACAGGAACAACGGTGGACATCTTGAAGCAAGTGGGGCCTTAGACTGGGTTAGGGAGAGATCGAATATGTCCATAAACACTCCAGCCAGCTGGCCTGCGCATGCTCTGAGGACGCTGTTTGGGATGCCGTCTGGGCAGATCTCTCTATTATGCCTAGGAATCCTTTGTAAAAGATTTCCAAAATTAAAATTACTTGGAGCTGTCCAACAAATATTACAATGTCCAACAATAAATAAATAAAACTTCCCTCTAGTTGTCTGTGTAGGACAACTAGAGGGAAGCTCAGCAGGGGAAAATCCTCTGTCTGTGTAGGACAACTAGAGGGAAGCTCAGCAGGGGAAAATCCTCTGTCTGTGTAGGACAACTAGAGGGAAGCTCAGCAGGGAAAATCCTCTGTCTGTGTAGGACAACTAGAGGGAAGCTCAGCAGGGAAAATCCTCTGTCTGTGTAGGACAACTAGAGGGAAGCTCAGCAGGGGAAATCCTCTGTCTGTGTAGGATATAAATACCTCAGGAAATACATCATCAATCCATATTGTAGTCACCACATTTTAAATTCTATGACGTCTAAATTCTGCATTTAGCTTTAAACCCAATGACGTCTAAACCAGCCAGTCGGGGCATTTACATTGTTATTATTACCATCATCATGTACGTCCTGCAGACAAATGAAGCATGTTAACAAGTGGACTAGGAAGACCAGCAGTCACTAAGGCAAGCCTGACTCAGCTAAATGGAATCCAAATAAAGAGAGATTGAATTTGACTCTACGAAGCCTCGTCTTCATTAAACAGACGAGACCAACAGGACAAATAGGGACATAAGTGGACGGAGATCTTAGAGATAAAGAGATATCTCAGAGATATTCTGGATGGATATAACACACAGAGAGAGAGAGAGAGAGAGAGAGAGAGAGAGAGAGAGAGAGAGAGAGAGAGAGAGAGAGAAATCTTAATGTGATCTCATTTCAGCCTGGCATTAGGATCATGATGATCAAACAGAGACATGAACTATTCAAAGGTCATGGGGGGTCCTTTTTATTCTCTGTGTGCGTGCGTGTGTCATTATACACAGCGGTATCACATGGCTATGGAAAGGGACTATAGCCGAGCAGCCGACCAAACAAATGGAGGCCGACAGGAAGCTCTGTGGAACTGTGGAATGTTTGTCTGCTGTTGGCATGGGGACAGTGTGTTTGCATTAGCTTGTCAAGCAGCCTCTTGCTTTGTACATAGATGGCCCATTTCCATATAGGGTTTACTCGTGTTTTACCCAGAAGGCTCAGACTTATCTGATTCCATCTACGTGGGCCAGCACACTTGTCTCTCTGGGCCATGGCTCCGGCAGACCTGCTGTAACTTGAAGCCAATGCCCTGGCAACTGGTACTTTCAGTTGGTCGAGCTAGGCCAGAGTCAGGTTGACTTTTAAGCTGGATAACTGTGAACTTTAACATCTTGTCACAAAGCAACTGTTTTGATTATGCAGAGGTTGTTGATTCTGCTCTTCACTCATCAGTGCAAGATATGGAAACACTGTCAGTGCAAGATATGGAAACACCATGTCCCTAGTTTAACATCAGCCCTAACTATAGAAACACCATGTCCCTAGTTTAACATCAGCTATAGAAACACCATGTCCCTAGTTTAACATCAGCCCTAACTATAGAAACACCATGTCCCTAGTTTAACATCAGCCCTAACTATAGAAACACCATGTCCCTAGTTTAACATCAGATATGGAAACACCATGTCCCTAGTTTAACATCAGCCCTAACTATAGAAACACCATGTCCCTAGTTTAACATCAGATATAGAAACACCATGTCCCTAGTTTAACATCAGCTATAGAAACACCATGTCCCTAGTTTAACATCAGAAAAACACCATGTCCCTAGTTTAACATCAGATATAGAAACACCATGTCCCTAGTTTAACATCAGATATAGAAACACCATGTCCCTAGTTTAACATCTGATATAGAAACACCATGTCCCTAGTTTAACATCTGATATAGAAACCCCCTAGTTTAACATCAGCCCTAACTATAGAAACACCATGTCCCTAGTTTAACATCAGATATAGAAACACAATGTCCCTAGTTTAACATCAGCCCTAACTATAGAAACACCATGTCCCTAGTTTAACATCAGATATAGAAACACCATGTCCCTAGTTTAACATCAGATATAGAAACACCATGTCCCTAGTTTAACATCAGATATAGAAACACCATGTCCCTAGTTTAACATCAGATATAGAAACACCATGTCCCTAGTTTAACATCTGATATAGAAACACCATGTCCCTAGTTTAACATCTGATATAGAAACACCATATCCCTAGTTTAACATCTGATATAGAAACACCATGTCCCTATTTTAACATCAGCTATAGAAACACAATGTCCCTAGTTTAACATCAGCCCTAACTATAGAAACACCATGTCCCTAGTTTAACATCAGATATAGAAACACCATGTCCCTAGTTTAACATCTGATATAGAAACACCATGTCCCTAGTTTAACATCTGATATAGAAACACCATGTCCCTAGTTTAACATCAGCCCTAACTATAGAAACACCATGTCCCTAGTTTAACATCAGCTATAGAAACACCATGTCCCTAGTTTAACATCAGATATAGAAACACCATGTCCCTAGTTTAACATCAGATATAGAAACACCATGTCTCTAGTTTAACATCAGCCCTAACTATAGAAACACCATGTCCCTAGTTTAACATCAGCCCTAACTATAGAAACACCATGTCCCTAAACATCACCAACTATAGAAACACCCCCTAGTTTAACATCAGCCCTAACTATAGAAACACCATGTCCCTAGTTTAACATCAGCCCTAACTATAGAAACACCATGTCCTAGTTTAACATCAGATATTGTCCCTAGTTTAACATCAGCCCTAACTATAGAAACACCATGTCCCTAGTTTAACATCAGCCCTAACTATAGAAACACCATGTCCCTAGTTTAACATCAGCCTAACTATAGAAACACCATGTCCCTAGTTTAACATCAGCCCTAACTATAGAAACACCATGTCCCTAGTTTAACATCAGATATAGAAACACCATGTCCCTAGTTTAACATCAGCCCATAACTATAGAAACACCATGTCCCTAGTTTAACATCAGATATAGAAACACCATGTCCCTAGTTTAACATCAGCCCTAACTATAGAAACACCATGTCCTAGTTTAACATCAGCCCTAACTATAGAAACACCATGTCCCTAGTTTAACATCAGCCCTAACTATAGAAACACCATGTCCCTAGTTTAACATCAGCCCTAACTATAGAAACACCATGTCCCTAGTTTAACATCAGCCCTAACTATAGAAACACCATGTCCCTAGTTTAACATCAGATATGTCCCTAGAAACACCATGTCCCTAGTTTAACAT
>NC_060173.1:9506930-9509688 GCF_021184085.1 Oncorhynchus gorbuscha
GGATTGCATCCTACCTGGCAGGCCGCTCCTACCAGGTGGCTTGGAGAAGGATCTGTGTCTGCACCACGTGTTATCACTGGTGTCCCCAGGGCTTGGTTTCAAGCTCCCTCTCCAACTTTTCTCCTTCCCCCCTTCTGACACTGACATGCATCTCTGCGTTCCTGGCAGATATCTCAGCTTGGATTACAGCCTACCACCTCAAGCTCAACCTCGACAAAACAGACCTGCTCCTCCTCCCGGGGAAGGCCTGCACGCTCCAAGACTCTCTATCACGGTCGACAACTACAGTGTCCCCCTCCCAGAGTGAAAAGAACCTTGGCGTGACCCTGGACAACACCCTGTAATTCTCTGCAAATATAATAACAGTGTCCGCTCCTGCAGGTTCATATTCAACAACATCCGTAGAGTACCGACCTTTTCTCCCCAGGAAAGAGTGCAGGTCCTAATCCAGGCAGTCTTCATAATGCATCTAAACTACTACAACTCTCTGTTGGCTCTTGTGACATTAAACCTTTAGCATTTTACCCAGAGAGCTGCATCTCCCATGTCACCACGGTGCTCCGTACACTCCATTGGCTCTCGGTGGAAGTGTAACAGTATAACTTTAGTACATCCCCTCACATACCGGGCTTGAACCAGGGACCCTCTGCACCCACATCAACAACTGACACCCACGAGCATCATTACCCATCGCTCCACAAATGCCATGGCCCTTGCAGAGCAAGGGAACCACTACTTCAAGGTCTCAGAGCAAGTGGCGTCACCGATTGAAACGCTATTTAGCGCGCACCCCGCTAACTAAGCTAGCCGTTTCACATCCGTTACAGAAGCTTCGGATCCACTGCAAGACAAAGGTGCCTACAGAGCAGCAAGGAGAACTGCCCCTCCCTACCTCCAGGCTCTGCTCAAACCCTACATCCCAACCTCACTCCTTTATGCCACCTCTGGCCGTCCTAAAATCCTTTTCTGTCCTGGCACCCCAATGATGGAGCCAGCTTCCCCTGATGTTAGGACACTGAGGAGGCTGCTGGGAGGAGCTTTAGGAGGACATGCTCATTGGCTAGAATGTAATAAATGAAAAGTACTCAAATGTGGTTTCCATGTGTTTGATGTGTTCAATACCTTTCCATTGATTCCATTCCAGCCAATTACAATGAGCCTGTCCTCCTATAGCTCTTCCCACCAGCCTCCACTGTTAGGACAGCAGGAGTCCCTGCCCATCTTCCGCTAACGCCTGAAACTCTACCTCTTCAAAGAGTATCTTAAATAAGACACCTCAGTGTTACCCCCCCGCAATTTAAAAAAAATAAATAAAACTAGCACTGACTTTGCTGATAGCCTCTTTAATGTAATGTAACATAGTTACTGCAACTGTTGTCTCACCTCGCTACTGTATCTTAATAAGATGAATGCACTAATGTAAGTCACTCTAGATAAGAGAGCCTGCTAAATGACTAAAATGAACTGTATATTTTTCAGGAAGATGTTCCCTCCCATTTTCTGTAGTTCACTCCCATTCATCAATCTGAAACAATTGAGTAGGTGCAAAGGTCAGCTCCACCTAGATTCCATCATATTGCTTTTTTATATGTCCAATCAGATCTTCGAAGGGGAGTAAACAGGACGGAGGGGAGGAACAGCTCCACCCCTTCTCCTGAAGTTGGAAGTTGCGCATTCCGTGATGGATTGAACAATGGTGGGAAAGTCCTTCAGCCAATGCTTACACTTGTTCTGTACAGGAGAAGTGTGGAGAATCGGCAAGCTACCAAGCTCTCTTTTTGCTCTCCATATCTCTCAATTCAAAAGGGCTTTATTGGCATGGGAAACATATGTTAACATTACCAAAGTAAGTAAATGAAAAGACTATACAAACGTGAAATAAACAATTAAAATGAACAGTAAACATTATACTCATAGAAGTTCCAAAATATTACAAATGTCATATTATGTATATATACAGTGTTGTAACGATGTGCATATGGTTACAGTACAAAGGGAATATAAATAAACATAAATATAGTATAATTCACTGGTTGCCATTGTGGCAACAGGTCACAAATCTTGCGCTGTGACGGCTTTTTGCACTGTGATATTTCACCCAGTAGATATGGGAGTTTATCCAAAATTGGGTTTTGTTTTCTAATTCTTTGTGGATCTATGTAATCAGAGGGAAATATGTGTCTCTAATATGGTCATACATTTGGCAGGATGCTAGGAAGTGCAGCTCAGTTTCCACCTCATTTTGTTGGCAGTGTGCACATTGCCTGTCTTCTCTTGAGTGCCAGGTCTGCCTCTGGCTGCCATTTCAAATTTCAAAGTTATACTCACTGAGTCTGTACATAGTCAAAGCTTTCCTTAAGTTCGGGTCAGTTACAGTGGACAGATATTCTGCCACTGTACTCTCTGTTTAGGGCCAAATAGCATTAGTTTGCTCAGTTCTTTCCAATGTGTCAAGTAATTATCTTTTTGTTTTCTCATAATTTGGTTGGGTCTAATTGTGTTGCTGTCCTGGGCTCTGTGGGGTCTGTTTGTGTTTGTGAACAGAGCCCCAGGACCCAGCTTGCTTGGGGACTCTTCCCCAGGTTCATCTCTCTGTGGGTGATGGCTTTGTTATGGAAAGGTTTGGGAATCGCTTCCTTTTAGGTGGTTGTAGAATTTGGTGTTTGTGGATTTGGTGGTTGGTGGTTGTGGATTTTGTTAATTCGCCGGGTATCGGCCCCTAATTCTGCTCTGCATTATTTGGTGTTTTATGTTGTAC
>NC_060173.1:9509788-9557288 GCF_021184085.1 Oncorhynchus gorbuscha
GTAATGCACAGTGATACCATCTTGTTCTCTATCTGGGTAGCTACAGTACTGTAATGCACAAGTGATACCATCTTGTTCTCTATCTAGCTACAGTACTGTAATGCACAGTGATAACATCTTGTTCTCTACTAGCTACAGTATGTATTAACACAGTGATAACATCTTGTTCTCTATCTGTTAGCTACAGTACTGTAATGCACAGTGATAACATCTTGTTCTCTATCTGGGTAGCTACAGTACTGTAATGCACAGTGATAACATCTTGTTCTCATCTGGGTAGCTACAGTACTGTAATGCACAGTGATAACATCTTGTTCTCTATCTAGGTAGCTACAGTACTGTAATACACAGTGATAACATCTTCTTCTCTATCTGGGTAGCTGTACTGTAATGCACAGTGATAACATCTTGTTCTCTATCTGGGTAGCTACAGTACTGTAATGATAACACAGTGATAACATCTTGATTCTCTATCTGGGTAGCTACAGTACTGTAATGCACAGTGATAACATCTTGTTCTCTATCTGGGAGAAATACAGTACTGCCAATGCACAGTGATAACATCCTAGTTCTCTATCTGGGTAGCTACAGGTACTGTAATGATAACACAGTGATAACATCTTGTTCTCTATCTGGGGAGGCTTCCACAGTACTGTAATGCACAGTGATAACATCTTGTTCTCTATCAGGTAGCTACAATTACTGTAATGCACAGTGATAACATCTAGTTCTCTATCTGGGAAGCTACAGTACTGTAATGATAACACAGTGATAACATCTAGTTCTCTATCTGGGTAGCTACAGTACTGTAATGCACAATGATAACATCTTGTTCTCTATCTGGGTAGCTACAGTACTGTAATGCACAGTGATAACATCTTGTTCTCTATCTGGGTAGCTACAGTACTGCAATGCACAGTGATAACATCTTGTTCTCTATCTGGGTAGCTACAGTACTGTAATACAGTGATAACATCTTGTTCTCTATCTGGGTAGCTGCAAGTACTGTAATGCACAGTGATAACATCTTGTTCTCTATCTGGGTAGCTACAGTACTGTAATGCAGTGATAACATCTAGTTCTCTATCTGGGTAGCTACAGTACTGTAATTTTAACACAGTGATGACATCTAGTTCTCTATCTGGGTAGCTACAGTACTGTAATGCACAGTGATAACATCTTGTTCTCTATCTGGGTAGCTACAGTACTGTAATGATAACACCAGTGATAACATCTTGTTCTCTATCTAGGTAGCTACAGGTACTGTAATGATAACACAATGATAACATCTTGTTCTCTATCTGGGTAGCTACAGTACTGTAATGATAACACAGTGATAACATCTTGTTCTCTATCTGGGTAGCTACAGTACTGTAATGATAACACAGTGATAACATCTTGTTCTCTATCTGGGAAGCTACAGTACTGTAATGCACAGTGATAACATCTTGTTCTCTATCTGGGTAGCTACAATACTGTAATGCACAGTGATAACATCTTGTTCTCTATCTGGGAAGCTACATTACTGTAATGTTAACACAGTGATAACATCTTGTTCTTTATCTGGGTAGCTACAGTACTATAATGCACAGTGATAACATCTTGTTCTCTATCTGGGTAAGCTACAGTACTGTAATGCACAGTGATAACATATTGTTCTCTATCTGGGAAGCTACAGTACTGTAATGCACAGTGATAACATCTTGTTCTCTATCTGGGTAGCTACAGTACTGTAATGCACAATGATAACATCTTGTTCTCTATCTGGGTAGCTACAGTACTGTAATGTTAACACAGTGATAACATATTGTTCTCTATCTGGGTAGCTACAGTACTGTAATGTTACCACAGTGATAACATCTTGTTCTCTATCTGGGTAGCTACAGTACTGTAATGCACAGTGATAACATCTTGTTCTCTATCTGGGTAGCTACAGTACTGTAATGCACAGTGATAACATCTTGTTCTCTATCTGGGTAGCTACAGTACTGTAATGCACAGTGATAACATCTTGTTTCTCTATCTGGGTAGCTACAGTATTGTAATGTTACCACAGTGATAACATCTTGTTCTCTATCTGGGTAGCTACAGTACTGTAATGATAACACAGTGATAACATCTAGTTCTCTATCTGGGTAGCTACAGTACTGTAATGATAACACAGTGATAACATCTTGTTCTCTATCTGGGTAGCTACAGTACTGTAATGATAAATACACAGTGATAACATCTAGTTCTCTATCTGGAGTAGCTAAAAGTACTGTAATGATAACACAGTGATAACATCTTGTTCTCTATCTGGGAAGCTACATTACTGTAATGTTAACACAGTGATAACATCTTGTTCTTTATCTGGGTAGCTACAGTACTGTAATGCAAAGTGATAACATATTGTTCTCTATCTGGGTAGCTTCTACAGTACTGTAATGCACAGTGATAACATATTGTTCTCTATCTGGGAAGCTACAGTACTGTAATGCACAGTGATAACATCTTGTTCTCTATCTGGGTAGCTACAGTACTGTAATGCACAGTGATAACATCTTGTTCTCTATCTGGGAAGCTACAGTACTGTAATGCACAGTGATAACATCTTGTTCTCTATCTGGAAGCTACAAGTACTGTAATGTTACCACAGTGATAACATCTTGTTCTCTATCTGGGTAGCTACAGTACTGTAATGATAACACAGTGATAACATCTAGTTCTCTATCTGGGTAGCTACAGTACTGTAATGATAACACAGTGATAACATCTTGTTCTCTATCTGGGTAGCTACAGTACTGTAATGATAACACAATGATAACATCTTGTTCTCTATCTGGGTAGCTACAGTACTGTAATGATAACACAGTGATAACATCTTGTTCTCTATCTGGGTAGCTACAGTACTGTAATGATAACACAATGATAACATCTTGTTCTCTATCTGGGTAGCTACAGTACTGTAATGATAACACAGTGATAACATCTTGTTCTCTATCTGGGTAGCTACAGTACTGTAATGATAACACAATGATAACATCTTGTTCTCTATCTGGTAGCTACAGTACTGTAATGATAACACAGTGATAACATCTTGTTCTCTATCTGGGTAGCTACAGTACTGTAATGATAACACAGTGATAACATCTTGTTCTCTAACTGGGAAGCTACAGCACTGTAATGCACAGTGATAACATCTTGTTCTCTATCTGGGAAGCTACAGTACTGTAATGCACAGTGATAACATCTTGTTCTCTATCTGGGAATCTACAGTACTGTAATGCACAGTGATAACATCTTGTTCTCTATCTGGGTAGCTACAGGACTGTAATGTTAACACAGTGATAACATCTAGTTCTCTATCTGGGTAGCTACAGTACTGTAATGCACAGTGATAACATCTTGTTCTCTATCTGGGTAGCTACAGTACTGTAATGCACAGTGATAACATCTTGTTCTCTATCTGGGTAGCTACAATACTGTAATGCACAGTGATAACATCTTGTTCTCTATCTGGGAAGCTACAGTACTGTAATGTTAACACAGTGATAACATCTTGTTCTCTATCTGGGTAGCTACAGTACTGTAATGCACAGTGATAACATCTTGTTCTCTATCTGGGTAGCTACAGTACTGTAATGATAACACAGTGATAACATCTTGTTCTCTATCTGGGTAGCTACAGTACTGTAATGCACAGTGATAACATCTTGTTCTCTATCTGGGAAGCTACAGTACTGTAATGCACAGTGATAACATCTTGTTCTCTATCTGGGTAGCTACAGTACTGTAATGTTAACACAGTGATAACATCTTGTTCTCTATCTGGGTAGCTACAGTACTGTAATGATAACACAGTGATAACATCTTGTTCTCTATCTGGGTAGCTACAGTACTGTAATGCACAGTGATAACATCTTGTTCTCTATCTGGGAAGCTACAGTACTGTAATGATAACACAGTGATAACATCTAGTTCTCTATCTGGGTAGCTACAGTACTGTAATGCACAGTGATAACATCTTGTTCTCTATCTGGGTAGCTACAGTACTGTAATGCACAGTGATAACATCTTGTTCTCTATCTGGGTAGCTACAGTACTGTAATGCACAGTGATAACATCTTGTTCTCTATCTGGGTAGCTACAGTACTGTAATGCACAGTGATAACATCTTGTTCTCTATCTGGGTAGCTACAGTACTGTAATGCACAGTGATAACATCTTGTTCTCTATCTGGGTAGCTACAGTACTGTAATGCACAGTGATAACATCTAGTTCTCTATCTGGGTAGCTACAGTACTGTAATTTTAACACAGTGATGACATCTAGTTCTCTATCTGGGTAGCTACAGTACTGTAATGCACAGTGATAACATCTTGTTCTCTATCTGGGTAGCTACAGTACTGTAATGATAACACAGTGATAACATCTTGTTCTCTATCTGGGTAGCTACAGTACTGTAATGATAACACAATGATAACATCTTGTTCTCTATCTGGGTAGCTACAGTACTGTAATGATAACACAGTGATAACATCTTGTTCTCTATCTGGGTAGCTACAGTACTGTAATGATAACACAGTGATAACATCTTGTTCTCTATCTGGGAAGCTACAGTACTGTAATGCACAGTGATAACATCTTGTTCTCTATCTGGGTAGCTACAATACTGTAATGCACAGTGATAACATCTTGTTCTCTATCTGGGAAGCTACATTACTGTAATGTTAACACAGTGATAACATCTTGTTCTTTATCTGGGTAGCTACAGTACTATAATGCACAGTGATAACATCTTGTTCTCTATCTGGGTAGCTACAGTACTGTAATGCACAGTGATAACATATTGTTCTCTATCTGGGAAGCTACAGTACTGTAATGCACAGTGATAACATCTTGTTCTCTATCTGGGTAGCTACAGTACTGTAATGCACAATGATAACATCTTGTTCTCTATCTGGGTAGCTACAGTACTGTAATGTTAACACAGTGATAACATATTGTTCTCTATCTGGGTAGCTACAGTACTGTAATGTTACCACAGTGATAACATCTTGTTCTCTATCTGGGTAGCTACAGTACTGTAATGCACAGTGATAACATCTTGTTCTCTATCTGGGTAGCTACAGTACTGTAATGCACAGTGATAACATCTTGTTCTCTATCTGGGTAGCTACAGTACTGTAATGCACAGTGATAACATCTTGTTCTCTATCTGGGTAGCTACAGTATTGTAATGTTACCACAGTGATAACATCTTGTTCTCTATCTGGGTAGCTACAGTACTGTAATGATAACACAGTGATAACATCTAGTTCTCTATCTGGGTAGCTACAGTACTGTAATGATAACACAGTGATAACATCTTGTTCTCTATCTGGGTAGCTACAGTACTGTAATGATAACACAGTGATAACATCTAGTTCTCTATCTGGGTAGCTAAAGTACTGTAATGATAACACAGTGATAACATCTTGTTCTCTATCTGGGAAGCTACATTACTGTAATGTTAACACAGTGATAACATCTTGTTCTTTATCTGGGTAGCTACAGTACTGTAATGCACAGTGATAACATATTGTTCTCTATCTGGGTAGCTACAGTACTGTAATGCACAGTGATAACATATTGTTCTCTATCTGGGAAGCTACAGTACTGTAATGCACAGTGATAACATCTTGTTCTCTATCTGGGTAGCTACAGTACTGTAATGCACAGTGATAACATCTTGTTCTCTATCTGGGAAGCTACAGTACTGTAATGCACAGTGATAACATCTTGTTCTCTATCTGGGAAGCTACAGTACTGTAATGTTACCACAGTGATAACATCTTGTTCTCTATCTGGGTAGCTACAGTACTGTAATGATAACACAGTGATAACATCTAGTTCTCTATCTGGGTAGCTACAGTACTGTAATGATAACACAGTGATAACATCTTGTTCTCTATCTGGGTAGCTACAGTACTGTAATGATAACACAATGATAACATCTTGTTCTCTATCTGGGTAGCTACAGTACTGTAATGATAACACAGTGATAACATCTTGTTCTCTATCTGGGTAGCTACAGTACTGTAATGATAACACAATGATAACATCTTGTTCTCTATCTGGGTAGCTACAGTACTGTAATGATAACACAGTGATAACATCTTGTTCTCTATCTGGGTAGCTACAGTACTGTAATGATAACACAATGATAACATCTTGTTCTCTATCTGGGTAGCTACAGTACTGTAATGATAACACAGTGATAACATCTTGTTCTCTATCTGGGTAGCTACAGTACTGTAATGATAACACAGTGATAACATCTTGTTCTCTAACTGGGAAGCTACAGCACTGTAATGCACAGTGATAACATCTTGTTCTCTATCTGGGAAGCTACAGTACTGTAATGCACAGTGATAACATCTTGTTCTCTATCTGGGAATCTACAGTACTGTAATGCACAGTGATAACATCTTGTTCTCTATCTGGGTAGCTACAGGACTGTAATGTTAACACAGTGATAACATCTAGTTCTCTATCTGGGTAGCTACAGTACTGTAATGCACAGTGATAACATCTTGTTCTCTATCTGGGTAGCTACAGTACTGTAATGCACAGTGATAACATCTTGTTCTCTATCTGGGTAGCTACAATACTGTAATGCACAGTGATAACATCTTGTTCTCTATCTGGGAAGCTACAGTACTGTAATGTTAACACAGTGATAACATCTTGTTCTCTATCTGGGTAGCTACAGTACTGTAATGCACAGTGATAACATCTTGTTCTCTATCTGGGTAGCTACAGTACTGTAATGATAACACAGTGATAACATCTTGTTCTCTATCTGGGTAGCTACAGTACTGTAATGCACAGTGATAACATCTTGTTCTCTATCTGGGAAGCTACAGTACTGTAATGCACAGTGATAACATCTTGTTCTCTATCTGGGTAGCTACAGTACTGTAATGTTAACACAGTGATAACATCTTGTTCTCTATCTGGGTAGCTACAGTACTGTAATGATAACACAGTGATAACATCTTGTTCTCTATCTGGGTAGCTACAGTACTGTAATGCACAGTGATAACATCTTGTTCTCTATCTGGGAAGCTACAGTACTGTAATGCACAGTGATAACATCTTGTTCTCTATCTGGGAAGCTACAGTACTGTAATGTTAACACAGTGATAACATCTTGTTCTCTATCTGGGTAGCTACAGTACTGTAATGCACAGTGATAACATCTTGTTCTCTATCTGGGTAGCTACAGTACTGTAATGCACAGTGATAACATCTAGTTCTCTATCTGGGTAGCTACAGTACTGTAATGCACAGTGATAACATCTTGTTCTCTATCTGGGTAGCTACAGTACTGTAATGCACAGTGATAACATCTAGTTCTCTATCTGGGTAGCTACAGTACTGTAATTTTAACACAGTGATGACATCTAGTTCTCTATCTGGGTAGCTACAGTACTGTAATGCACAGTGATAACATCTTGTTCTCTATCTGGGTAGCTACAGTACTGTAATGATAACACAGTGATAACATCTTGTTCTCTATCTGGGTAGCTACAGTACTGTAATGATAACACAATGATAACATCTTGTTCTCTATCTGGGTAGCTACAGTACTGTAATGATAACACAGTGATAACATCTTGTTCTCTATCTGGGTAGCTACAGTACTGTAATGATAACACAGTGATAACATCTTGTTCTCTATCTGGGAAGCTACAGTACTGTAATGCACAGTGATAACATCTTGTTCTCTATCTGGGTAGCTACAATACTGTAATGCACAGTGATAACATCTTGTTCTCTATCTGGGAAGCTACATTACTGTAATGTTAACACAGTGATAACATCTTGTTCTTTATCTGGGTAGCTACAGTACTATAATGCACAGTGATAACATCTTGTTCTCTATCTGGGTAGCTACAGTACTGTAATGCACAGTGATAACATATTGTTCTCTATCTGGGAAGCTACAGTACTGTAATGCACAGTGATAACATCTTGTTCTCTATCTGGGTAGCTACAGTACTGTAATGCACAATGATAACATCTTGTTCTCTATCTGGGTAGCTACAGTACTGTAATGTTAACACAGTGATAACATATTGTTCTCTATCTGGGTAGCTACAGTACTGTAATGTTACCACAGTGATAACATCTTGTTCTCTATCTGGGTAGCTACAGTACTGTAATGCACAGTGATAACATCTTGTTCTCTATCTGGGTAGCTACAGTACTGTAATGCACAGTGATAACATCTTGTTCTCTATCTGGGTAGCTACAGTACTGTAATGCACAGTGATAACATCTTGTTCTCTATCTGGGTAGCTACAGTATTGTAATGTTACCACAGTGATAACATCTTGTTCTCTATCTGGGTAGCTACAGTACTGTAATGATAACACAGTGATAACATCTAGTTCTCTATCTGGGTAGCTACAGTACTGTAATGATAACACAGTGATAACATCTTGTTCTCTATCTGGGTAGCTACAGTACTGTAATGATAACACAGTGATAACATCTAGTTCTCTATCTGGGTAGCTAAAGTACTGTAATGATAACACAGTGATAACATCTTGTTCTCTATCTGGGAAGCTACATTACTGTAATGTTAACACAGTGATAACATCTTGTTCTTTATCTGGGTAGCTACAGTACTGTAATGCACAGTGATAACATATTGTTCTCTATCTGGGTAGCTACAGTACTGTAATGCACAGTGATAACATATTGTTCTCTATCTGGGAAGCTACAGTACTGTAATGCACAGTGATAACATCTTGTTCTCTATCTGGGTAGCTACAGTACTGTAATGCACAGTGATAACATCTTGTTCTCTATCTGGGAAGCTACAGTACTGTAATGCACAGTGATAACATCTTGTTCTCTATCTGGGAAGCTACAGTACTGTAATGTTACCACAGTGATAACATCTTGTTCTCTATCTGGGTAGCTACAGTACTGTAATGATAACACAGTGATAACATCTAGTTCTCTATCTGGGTAGCTACAGTACTGTAATGATAACACAGTGATAACATCTTGTTCTCTATCTGGGTAGCTACAGTACTGTAATGATAACACAATGATAACATCTTGTTCTCTATCTGGGTAGCTACAGTACTGTAATGATAACACAGTGATAACATCTTGTTCTCTATCTGGGTAGCTACAGTACTGTAATGATAACACAATGATAACATCTTGTTCTCTATCTGGGTAGCTACAGTACTGTAATGATAACACAGTGATAACATCTTGTTCTCTATCTGGGTAGCTACAGTACTGTAATGATAACACAATGATAACATCTTGTTCTCTATCTGGGTAGCTACAGTACTGTAATGATAACACAGTGATAACATCTTGTTCTCTATCTGGGTAGCTACAGTACTGTAATGATAACACAGTGATAACATCTTGTTCTCTAACTGGGAAGCTACAGCACTGTAATGCACAGTGATAACATCTTGTTCTCTATCTGGGAAGCTACAGTACTGTAATGCACAGTGATAACATCTTGTTCTCTATCTGGGAATCTACAGTACTGTAATGCACAGTGATAACATCTTGTTCTCTATCTGGGTAGCTACAGGACTGTAATGTTAACACAGTGATAACATCTAGTTCTCTATCTGGGTAGCTACAGTACTGTAATGCACAGTGATAACATCTTGTTCTCTATCTGGGTAGCTACAGTACTGTAATGCACAGTGATAACATCTTGTTCTCTATCTGGGTAGCTACAATACTGTAATGCACAGTGATAACATCTTGTTCTCTATCTGGGAAGCTACAGTACTGTAATGTTAACACAGTGATAACATCTTGTTCTCTATCTGGGTAGCTACAGTACTGTAATGCACAGTGATAACATCTTGTTCTCTATCTGGGTAGCTACAGTACTGTAATGATAACACAGTGATAACATCTTGTTCTCTATCTGGGTAGCTACAGTACTGTAATGCACAGTGATAACATCTTGTTCTCTATCTGGGAAGCTACAGTACTGTAATGCACAGTGATAACATCTTGTTCTCTATCTGGGTAGCTACAGTACTGTAATGTTAACACAGTGATAACATCTTGTTCTCTATCTGGGTAGCTACAGTACTGTAATGATAACACAGTGATAACATCTTGTTCTCTATCTGGGTAGCTACAGTACTGTAATGCACAGTGATAACATCTTGTTCTCTATCTGGGAAGCTACAGTACTGTAATGCACAGTGATAACATCTTGTTCTCTATCTGGGAAGCTACAGTACTGTAATGTTAACACAGTGATAACATCTTGTTCTCTATCTGGGTAGCTACAGTACTGTAATGCACAGTGATAACATCTTGTTCTCTATCTGGGTAGCTACAGTACTGTAATGCACAGTGATAACATCTTGTTCTCTATCTGGGTAGCTACAATACTGTAATGCACAGTGATAACATCTTGTTCTCTATCTGGGAAGCTACAGTACTGTAATGTTAACACAGTGATAACATCTTGTTCTCTATCTGGGTAGCTACAGTACTGTAATGCACAGTGATAACATCTTGTTCTCTATCTGGGTAGCTACAGTACTGTAATGCACAGTGATAACATCTTGTTCTCTATCTGGGTAGCTACAATACTGTAATGCACAGTGATAACATCTTGTTCTCTATCTGGGAAGCTACAGTACTGTAATGTTAACACAGTGATAACATCTTGTTCTCTATCTGGGTAGCTACAGTACTGTAATGCACAGTGATAACATCTTGTTCTCTATCTGGGTAGCTACAGTACTGTAATGATAACACAGTGATAACATATTGTTCTCTATCTGGGTAGCTACAGTACTGTAATGTTAACACAGTGATAACATCTTGTTCTCTATCTGGGTAGCTACAGTACTGTAATGATAACACAATGATAACATCTTGTTCTCTATCTGGGTAGCTACAGTACTGTAATGATAACACAGTGATAACATCTTGTTCTCTATCTGGGAAGCTACAGCACTGTAATGCACAGTGATAACATCTTGTTCTCTATCTGGGAAGCTACAGTACTGTAATGCACAGTGATAACATCTTGTTCTCTATCTGGGTAGCTACAGTACTGTAATGCACAGTGATAACATCTTGTTCTCTATCTGGGTAGCTACAGTACTGTAATGCACAGTGATAACATCTTGTTCTCTATCTGGGTAGCTACAGTACTGTAATGTTAACACAGTGATAACATCTTGTTCTCTATCTGGGTAGCTACAGTACTGTAATGATAACACAGTGATAACATCTTGTTCTCTATCTGGGTAGCTACAGTACTGTAATGATAACACAGTGATAACATCTTGTTCTCTATCTGGGTAGCTACAGTACTGTAATGCACAGTGATAACATCTTGTTCTCTATCTGGGAAGCTACAGTACTGTAATGCACAGTGATAACATCTTGTTCTCTATCTGGGAAGCTACAGTACTGTAATGTTAACACAGTGATAACATCTTGTTCTCTATCTGGGTAGCTACAGTACTGTAATGCACAGTGATAACATCTTGTTCTCTATCTGGGTAGCTACAGTACTGTAATGCACAGTGATAACATCTTGTTCTCTATCTGGGTAGCTACAGTACTGTAATGCACAGTGATAACATCTTGTTCTCTATCTGGGAAGCTACAGTACTGTAATGATAACACAGTGATAACATCTTGTTCTCTATCTGGGTAGCTACAGTACTGTAATGCACAGTGATAACATCTTGTTCTCTATCTGGGTAGCTACAGTACTGTAATGCACAGTGATAACATCTTGTTCTCTATCTGGGAAGCTACAGTACTGTAATGATAACACAGTGATAACATCTTGTTCTCTATCTGGGTAGCTACAGTACTGTAATGCACAGTGATAACATCTTGTTCTCTATCTGGGTAGCTACAGTACTGTAATGATAACACAGTGATAACATCTTGTTCTCTATCTGGGTAGCTACAGTACTGTAATGCACAGTGATAACATCTTGTTCTCTATCTGGGTAGCTACAGTACTGTAATGATAACACAGTGATAACATCTTGTTCTCTATCTGGGAAGCTACAGTACTGTAATGATAACACAGTGATAACATCTAGTTCTCTATCTGGGTAGCTACAGTACTGTAATGCACAGTGATAACATCTTGTTCTCTATCTGGGTAGCTACAGTACTGTAATGCACAGTGATAACATCTTGTTCTCTATCTGGGTAGCTACAGTACTGTAATGCACAGTGATAACATCTTGTTCTCTATCTGGGTAGCTACAGTACTGTAATGCACAGTGATAACATCTAGTTCTCTATCTGGGTAGCTACAGTACTGTAATGCACAGTGATAACATCTTGTTCTCTATCTGGGTAGCTACAGTACTGTAATGCACAGTGATAACATCTTGTTCTCTATCTGGGTAGCTACAGTACTGTAATGCACAGTGATAACATCTTGTTCTCTATCTGGGTAGCTACAGTACTGTAATGCACAGTGATAACATCTTGTTCTCTATCTGGGTAGCTACAATACTGTAATGCACAGTGATAACATCTTGTTCTCTATCTGGGAAGCTACAGTACTGTAATGTTAACACAGTGATAACATCTAGTTCTCTATCTGGGTAGCTACAGTACTGTAATGCACAGTGATAACATCTTGTTCTCTATCTGGGTAGCTACAGTACTGTAATGCACAGTGATAACATCTTGTTCTCTATCTGGGTAGCTACAGTACTGTAATGCACAGTGATAACATCTTGTTCTCTATCTGGGTAGCTACAGTACTGTAATGCACAGTGATAACATCTTGTTCTCTATCTGGGTAGCTACAATACTGTAATGCACAGTGATAACATCTTGTTCTCTATCTGGGAAGCTACAGTACTGTAATGATAACACAGTGATAACATCTTGTTCTCTATCTGGGAAGCTACAGTACTGTAATGTTAACACAGTGATAACATCTTGTTCTCTATCTGGGAAGCTACAGTACTGTAATGCACAGTGATAACATCTAGTTCTCTATCTGGGTAGCTACAGTACTGTAATGTTAACACAGTGATACCAGTAATGACTGAAATGACCCTTCACTACATCACTAAGAACACAGTTGAGGTTGTGGGTAGTTACAGTCTGATGTACTGAACTGGGAAGACTAACTCCTGATATAATTTTAACACAGTAATGACTGAGTGAAGATGATTAGTTTTAATCACACTAGAAAAATCTACATTTTCTGTAGCAAAATGTTTTGCTACGTTATGCCCTAATGAACACAACCCAGGTTGTACTGTTCTGGGTTAGTACTGACTCTGATGTTAACACAGTAATGACTGAGTGAAGGTTATTTTTTAAAATCACACTCCCTCCCTCCCACTACTACCCCAGGGGGGTGCTATATTTAAATACTTTCTCATCCCTCTCTCTTCCTCTATTCCTCTCGTTCTCTCTTCCTCTATTCCTCTCGTTCTCTCTTCCTCTCTTCCTCTCGTTCTCTCTTCTTCTGTTCCTCTCGTTCTCCTTCCTCTGTTTCTCTCGTTCTCTCTTCCTCTCGCTCTCCCTCTCTTCCTCTCGTTCTCTCTTCCTCTCTTCCTCTCATTCTCTCTTCCTCTGTTCCTCTCGTTCTCTCTTCCTCTCGTTCTCTCTTCCTCTATTCCTCTCGTTTTCTCTTCCTCTATTCCTCTCATTCTCTCTTCCTCTATTCCTCTTGTTCTCTCTTCCTCTCGTTCTCTCTTCCTCTCGTTCTCTCTTCCTCTCTTCCGCTCGTTCTCTCTTCCTCTATTCATCTTGTTCTCTCTTCCTCTCTTCCTCTCGTTCTCTCTTCTTCTGTTCCTCTCGTTCTCCTTCCTCTGTTTCTCTCGTTCTCTCTCCCTCTCTTCCTCTCGTTCTCTCGTTCTCTCTTCCTCTCGTTCTCTCTTCCTCTGTTCCTCTCATTCTCTCTTCCTCTCGTTCTCTCTTCCTCTCGTTCTCTCTTCCTCTGTTCCTCTCGTTCTCTCTTCCTCTCGTTCTCTCTTCCTCTCTTCCTCTCGTTCTCTCTTCCTCTCGTTCTCTCTTCCTCTCTTCCTCTCGTTCTCTCTTCCTCTCGTTCTCTCTTCCTCTCGTTCTCTCTTCCTCTATTCCTCTCGTTCTCTCTTCCTCTCGTTCTCTCTTCCGCTCGTTCTCTCTTCCTCTATTCCTCTCGTTCTCTCTTCCTCTCGTTCTCTCTTCCTCTCGTTCCCTCTTCCTCTCTTCCTCTCGTTCTCTCTTCCTCTATTCCTCTCGTTCTCTCTTCCTCTTGTTCTCTCTTCCTCTATTCCTCTCGTTCTCTCTTCCTCTATTCCTCTCGTTCTCTCTTCCTCTCGTTCTCTCTTCCTCTCGTTCTCTCTTCCTCTGTTCCTCTCATTCTCTCTTTCTTTTGGTCTCAGCACCTGATGGTGAAGCAGTTGCTTTACAGGCAGTTTGCCCTTGGAGAACCAGAGCAAGGAGACAGTGGGTTAATAATGGAATAATATCACCTTGGTAGGATAATTATCTTTACACAGTGGAATAACATCACCGTAGTAGGATAATTATCTTTACACAGTGGAATAACATCACCGTAGTAGGATAATTATCTTTACACAGTGGAATAACATCACCGTAGTAGGATAATTATCTTTACAAAGTGGAATAACATCACCGTAGTAGGATAATTATCTTTACAAAGTGGAATAACATCACCGTAGTAGGATAATTATCTTTACACAGTGGAATAACATCACCGTAGTAGGATAATTATCTTTACAAAGTGGAATAACATCACTGTAGTAGGATAATTCTCTTTACACAGTGGAATAACATCACCGTAGTAGGCGATTACAACAGTCTAAGGTTTGTAACAAACCAGGGTTGTGTTCGTTAGGCACCAAATGCATTTAAACGGAATGAAACAGGGAAGGACAACATGGACTTGACCAATAAGAAACGCCCATTAACGTTTTCCATTGCATCATTTAAAAACAAATTTCTTAATTTGATTTTATGTGAAATGGGCAATGAGGTTTAAAATGTTGTACTGGTTTGTACCAATACCTAGACATTTTGTGTGTATGCGTCTATGTACAGTATATATTGATATGTAGGCTACGTGTGCCTTTAAAAAAAATGTATGTAATTCAGTCCTTGAGCTGTTCGTGTTTATTGATGTTCTGCATGTAACGGCGTTCGTCTGTTGAAAGAAGAGAGTCGGACCGAAATGCAGCGTGTTGGTTATTCATGACTTTTAATGAATGAAAATGCGGTACATGAAATAACTGAAAGACGAAAACAACAAACGGAACGAAAACCTAATTACAGCCTATCTGGTGAAACTACACAAAGACAGGAACAATCACCCACGAAATACAAGGCGAAACTATGGCTCCCTAAATACGGTTCCCAATCAGAGACAACAAGGATCACCTGACTCTGATTGAGAATCGCCTCAGGCAGCCAAGCCTAACAACACCCCTAATCAGCCGCGATCCCAAATAATACAAACCCCAATACGAAACACAACATATAAACCCATGTTACATCCTGGCCTACCCAAACATATACCAAAAACACAAAATACAATGACCAAGGCGTGACACTGCATTATGTCATGTTTCATGTGGACTCCAGCTGCTTTTGCAACAGCTAATGGGGATCCTAATAAAATACCAAATACCAAAATGTATGTTTGAATATCATTGGCAGCACACTGAATATTCAGGACATATAAACAGGATCAGGCAGCGTGACAGGACATTATTACATCTATTAAGTTTGATTTATACCATTTCACAGAGAGGTGAGAAGAGGTGAGAAGAGGTGAGAAGAGGAGAGAAGAGGTGAGGAAGAAGAGGTGAGAAGAGAGAGAGAAGAAGAGGGAGAGAGAGAGAGAGAGGTGAGAAGAGAGAGAGGTGAGAAGAGGTGAGAAGAAGAGAGAGAGAGAGAGAGAGAGAGAGAGAGAGAGAGAGAGAGAGAGAGAGAGAGAGAGGTAGAAAAGGTGGGGGAGGAATGACAGACAAACGTTTTCACTCGTTTCTGATGTGCCCGAGGGATGGAGGAACGGAGGAGAGAATGGTACCCAGTGGTACATTGTAACTTCCAAAGCCGCAAAATAGATTTTTAGATTGTGCCCCAAATCGCACCCAATTGCTTAAATACAGTAGTACACTAGTTGTAGTGAGGTCCAATGGGCCCTGGTCATAAGTAGGGAACAGGGTGCCATTTGGGACGGAGCCCATTTCAACTTCATAGGTAATTTAATGCTTCGTCAAACAGACACACGCACACGCGCACACGCACACACACACGCGCACACACACACACACACGCACGCACGCACGCACGCACGCACACACACACACACACACACACACACACACACACACACACACACACACACACACACACACACACACACACACACTGAATCCACTGTTCTGTTGCTGGAAGGCTGTTCAAACATGGTCCCCGCTGACCTCTAAGAGACAAGCAGGGTGTGTGTGTGTGTGTGTGTGTGTGTGTGTGTGTGTGTGTGTGTGTGTGTGTGTGTGTGTGTGTGTGTGTGTGTGTGTGTGTGTGTGTGTGTGTGTGTGTGTGTGTGTGTGTGTGTGTGTGTGTGTGTGTGTGTGTGTGTGTGTGTGTGTGTGTGTGTGTGTGTGTGTGTGTTTCACTGTATATGTTTTGACCATGACAGTTTTACAATCTAAGGTTCAACAGCCACACCATTCATTCATTACCAGATTGAGCTGAGGTCTAGAACTTAGGAATGATTTGTCCCAAATACAATGCTTTTAGTTTTAGAGATGTTCAGGACCAGTTTATTGGTGGTCACCCATTCCAAAACAGACTGCAACTCTTTGTTAAGGGTTTCAATGACTTCATTGGCTGTGGTTGCTAATGCGTATATGCTTGAATCATCAGCATACATGGACACGCATGCTTTGTTTAATGCCAGTGGCAGGTCATTGGTAAAAAAAAAATAGAAAAGCGTAGAGGGCCTTGAGAGCTGCCCTGCGGTACACCACACTTTACATGTTTGACAATAGAGAATCTTCCATTAAAGAACACTTCCTTAGATAGATAGCTCTGAATCCACGATACGGCAGAGGTTGAAAGGCAACAAAAAGATTTTCTCAACAACAGGTTATGGTCAATAATATCAAAGGCAGGACTGAAATCTAACAGTACAGCTCCCACAATCTTCTTATTGTCAATTTCTTTCAACCAATCATCAGTCATTAGTGTCAGTGCAGTGCATGTTGAGTGTCCTTCTCTATAAGCATGCTGAATGTCTGTTGTTCATTTGTTTACAGAGAAATAGCATTGTATTTGGTAAAACATAATTTTTTCCAACAGTTTGATAAGAGCTGGCAGGAAGCTGATAGGTCTGCTGTTAGAACCAGTAAAGGCCGCTTCACCACTCTTGTATAGTGGAATGATTTGGGCTTTCCTCCAGGCCTGAGGACAAAGACTTTCCTCTAGACTCAGATTAAAGATATGACAAGATAGGATGGGCTATAGAGTCAGCTACCATCCTCAGTAGCTTTCCATCTAAGTTTTCAATGCCAGGAAGTTTGTCATTATTGACACACTAACTGACTCCCACACTAACTTTACAAAATTCTAACTTACAGTGATTTTCTTTCATTATTAGTTTTTTTATGCCTGAGTACGATGGCTCACTGTTCTGTGTTGGCATGTTCTTGTTTAAATTTGTCCACTTTGCCAAGGAAGTAATCATTTAAATAATTGGCAACATCAAATGATTTTGTGATGAATAATTCATCTGATTCGATGACAGATGGAGTTGAATGTCTTTCTGCCCATAACATTTCAAGTACTCCAAAGTTTTTTTCCATCACTCTTTATATCATTGATCTTGGCTTCATAGTACAGTTTCTTCTTATTTTTGTTGAGTTTATTCACATCATTTCTACATTTGCAGTAAGTCCGCCAGTCAGATGTGCAGCCAGACTTATTAGTCACTCCTTCCCCCCCCCCCATCTCTTTCAACCATACAGTTGTTCAATTCCTCATCAATCCACAGAACCTTAGCAGTTCTAACAGTCAGTTTCTTAACAGGTGCATGTTTATCAATGATTGGAAGAAGCCATTTCAGAAATTCATCAAGTGCAGCGCCTGGATGCTCCTCATTAATCGAGTCATACCAACAAATATACAAATCATCCACATAAGTCACAGTAAAATCTTTTATGCACAATTTTAGGCCCATCTTTTGGGACTTTGTCCTTCCTGTATATAGCCACAATATTGTGATCACTGCATCCAATGGATGTGGATACAGCTTAAGAACAAAGTTCTACAGTATTAGTAAACATGTGATCGATACATGTGGATGATCTTGTTCCTGTAGTGTTTGTAAACACCCTGTTAGGTTGATGAATAACCTGAACCAGATTACAGGCACTGGTTACAGTGAGAAGCTTCCTCTTGAGTGGACAGCTAGATGACAACCAGTCAATATTCGGATCCCCAAGAAAGTAGACCTCTCTGTTTACGTCACATACACTATTAAGCATTTCACACATATTATTTAGATACGGACTGTTAGCACTTGGTGGCCTATAGCAACACCCCAAAATAAAATGCTTTAGATGTGCCAGGTGAACCTGCAACCACAACACTTCAGTAACACTTGACATAAGATTTTCTCCCAGGATGTGGCTCTGAATGTATACATCAAAACTGCCCCGGAAGCATTTCTGTCTCTTCGATAGACGTTATATCCTTGTATTGCTACTGCTGTATCATTTACATTTACATTTAACATTTAAGTCATCAAATGAATTATCTAAGTGACTCTCAGAAATGGCTAATATATGAATGTTATTTGATGATAGCAAGTTATTGATTTCATGAACCTTATTTCCAAGGCTACAAACATTATTATGGGCTATTTTCAGCCCTTTCCTGGGTAGGTTATGGAAAAGAGCAAACAAAGCAAGATACAAAAAATATAGCAGTCCATTAATCAGTTGATGTGTGTAAGTGTGTGTGTGTGTGTGCTGTGGCGTTGAAGCTTCGAACTCTATAGGCTTGGCTCTCTCATCCCTTGCAGGCTGTCACTCGTCTGTCTGGTCGTCTGTCTGCTCTGTGTAGCTCTTCATCTGTTCCTCTTTACCGGCTGCCTTAGTGCCTGGCTAAGCCCTAAACGAGACGCACTCCGCTCAACTCTATCGCACCGCTCCTACTCCACTTGCTTAAAGACACACACTCAGACACACAGACACACAGCACGCACGCACACACACACACACACACACACACACACACACACACACACACACACACACACACACACACACACACACACACACACACACACACACACACACACACACACACACACACACACACACACACACACACACACACACACACACACACACACACAAATGAAATGAAAATCAAAACACTCCCTTGTTGTACCCCAAATGGCAATTTATTCCCCATTTACTGTACTACACAGGGCTCTGGTCAACACTACTGTACAACACAGGGCTCTGGTCAACACTACTGTACAACACAGGGCTCTGGTCAACACTACTGTACTACACAGGGCTTTGGTCAACATTACTGTACTACACAGGGCTCTGGTCAACATTACTGTACTACACAGGGCTCTGGTCAACATTACTGTACTACACAGGGCTCTGGTCTACACTACTGTACAACACAGGGCTCTGGTCAACACTACTGTACTACACAGGGCTCTGGTCAACAGTAGTGCTCTACACAGGGCTCTGGTCAACATTACTGTACTACACAGGGCTCTGGTCAACAGTAGTGCTCTACACAGGGCTCTGGTCAACAGTAGTGCTCTACACAGGGCTCTGGTCAACAGTAGTGCTCTACACAGGGCTCTGGTCAACACTACTGTACTACACAGGGCTCTGGTCAACATTAGTGCTCTACACAGGGCTCTGGTAAACAGTAGTGCTCTACACAGGGCTCTGGTCAACAGTAGTGCTCTACACAGGGCTCTGGTCAACAATAGTGCTCTACACAGGGCTCTGGTCAACAGTAGTGCTCTACACAGGGCTCTGGTCAACAGTGATCATCAACTCGATTCAGCCGCAGGACGATTGTTTTCTTGGTCAGGGTGCTGGAACATAATTATACATTTCAAATTGACTGCACGAAGCCCAAACATATATACTATTTGATTAAAACATAATAATTTCAAACCTTTCTTGCATTTGTATACAATCACAAATCAAATCAAATGTTATTGGTCACATACACATATTTAGCAGATGTTATTGCAGGTGTAGTGGAATGCCTGTGTTCCTAGCTCCAACAGTGCAGTTGTATCTAACAGTTCACAATAATACACACTAATTTACAAGTAAAAGAATGGAATTAAGAAACATATAAATATTAGGACGAGCAATGTCGGAGTGGCATTGACTAACATACAGTAGAATAGAATACAGTATATACATATGAAATGAGTAAAGCAGTATGTAAACATTATTAAAGTGACTATTGTTCCATTATTAAAGTGACCAGTGATGTCTATGTATATAGGGCAGCAGCCTCTAAGGTGCAGGTTTGAGTCACCGGGTAGAAGCCGCCTAGTGATGGTTATTTCATGTTCTGATGGCCATGAGATGAAAGCTGTTTTTCAGTCTCTCAGTCCCAGCTTTGATGCACCTGTACTGATCTTGCCTTCTGGATGATTGCTGGGTGAACATTCTGTGGCTCAGGTGGTTGATGTCCCTGATTATCTTTTTGGCCTTCCTATGACATCGGGTCCTGCGGGTGTCCTGGAGGGCAGGCAGTGTGCCCCCGGTGATGCGTTGGGCAGACCACACCACCCTCTGGAGAGCCCTGCGGTTGCGGGCGGTGCAGTTGCCATACCAGGCTGTGATACAGCATGACAGGATAATCTCAATTGTGCATCTGTAAAAGTTTGTCAGGGTTTTAGGTGCCAAGACAAATTTCTTCAGCCTACTGAGGTTGAAGAGACACTGTTGCGCCTTCTTCACCACACTGTCTGTGTGGGTGGATCATTTCAGATCGTCAGTGATATGTACGCCGAGGAACTTGAAGCTTTCCACCTTCTCCGCTGCGATCCCGTCGATGTGGATAGGGGGGTGCTCCCTCTTCTGTTTCCTGAAGTCCAGCATCAGCTCCTTCGTATTGTTGACGTTGAGGGAGAAGTTATTTTCCTGGCTGAGTACGCACCCTTGTGGGGCCCCTGTGTTGAGGATCAGAGAAGTGGAGGTGTTGTTTCCTACCCCACCCCCCGGGGGCGGCCTGTCAGGAAGTCCAGGACCCAGTTGCACAGGGTGGGGTTCAGACCCAGGGCCCCGAGGTTAATGATGACCTTGGAGGGTACTATGGTGTTGAAGACTGAGCTGTAGTCAATGAATAACATTCTTACATGGGTATTCCTCTTGTCCAGATGGGATAGGGCAGTGTGCAGGGCGATGGCGATTGCATCGTCTGTGGACCTATTGAGGCAGTAAGCAAATTGAAGTGGGTCTAGGGTATCAGGCAAGGTAGAGGTGGTATGATCCTTAACTAGCCACTCAAAGCACTTCATGATGACAGAAGTGAGTGCTACAGGGAGATGGTCATTTAGTTCAGTTACAGGAACAACGGTGGACATCTTGAAGCAATAGGGGCCTTAGACTGGGTTAGGGAGAGATCGAATATGTCCATAAACACTCCAGCCAGCTGGCCTGCGCATGCTCTGAGGACGCTGTTTGGGATGCCGTCTGGGCAGATCTCTCTATTATGCCTAGGAATCCTTTGTAAAAGATTTCCAAAATTAAAATTACTTGGAGCTGTCCAACAAATATTACAATGTCCAACAATAAATAAATAAAACTTCCCTCTAGTTGTCTGTGTAGGACAACTAGAGGGAAGCTCAGCAGGGGAAAATCCTCTGTCTGTGTAGGACAACTAGAGGGAAGCTCAGCAGGGGAAAATCCTCTGTCTGTGTAGGACAACTAGAGGGAAGCTCAGCAGGGGAAAATCCTCTGTCTGTGTAGGACAACTAGAGGGAAGCTCAGCAGGGAAAATCCTCTGTCTGTGTAGGACAACTAGAGGGAAGCTCAGCAGGGGAAATCCTCTGTCTGTGTAGGATATAAATACCTCAGGAAATACATCATCAATCCATATTGTAGTCACCACATTTTAAATTCTATGACGTCTAAATTCTGCATTTAGCTTTAAACCCAATGACGTCTAAACCAGCCAGTCGGGGCATTTACATTGTTATTATTACCATCATCATGTACGTCCTGCAGACAAATGAAGCATGTTAACAAGTGGACTAGGAAGACCAGCAGTCACTAAGGCAAGCCTGACTCAGCTAAATGGAATCCAAATAAAGAGAGATTGAATTTGACTCTACGAAGCCTCGTCTTCATTAAACAGACGAGACCAACAGGACAAATAGGGACATAAGTGGACGGAGATCTTAGAGATAAAGAGATATCTCAGAGATATTCTGGATGGATATAACACACACAGAGAGAGAGAGAGAGAGAGAGAGAGAGAGAAATCTTAATGTGATCTCATTTCAGCCTGGCATTAGGATCATGATGATCAAACAGAGACATGAACTATTCAAAGGTCATGGGGGGTCCTTTTTATTCTCTGTGTGCGTGCGTGTGTCATTATACACAGCGGTATCACATGGCTATGGAAAGGGACTATAGCCGAGCAGCCGACCAAACAAATGGAGGCCGACAGGAAGCTCTGTGGAACTGTGGAATGTTTGTCTGCTGTTGGCATGGGGACAGTGTGTTTGCATTAGCTTGTCAAGCAGCCTCTTGCTTTGTACATAGATGGCCCATTTCCATATAGGGTTTACTCGTGTTTTACCCAGAAGGCTCAGACTTATCTGATTCCATCTACGTGGGCCAGCACACTTGTCTCTCTGGGCCATGGCTCCGGCAGACCTGCTGTAACTTGAAGCCAATGCCCTGGCAACTGGTACTTTCAGTTGGTCGAGCTAGGCCAGAGTCAGGTTGACTTTTAAGCTGGATAACTGTGAACTTTAACATCTTGTCACAAAGCAACTGTTTTGATTATGCAGAGGTTGTTGATTCTGCTCTTCACTGTCAGTGCAAGATATGGAAACACCATGTCCCTAGTTTAACATCAGCCCTAACTATAGAAACACCATGTCCCTAGTTTAACATCAGCTATAGAAACACCATGTCCCTAGTTTAACATCAGCCCTAACTATAGAAACACCATGTCCCTAGTTTAACATCAGCCCTAACTATAGAAACACCATGTCCCTAGTTTAACATCAGATATGGAAACACCATGTCCCTAGTTTAACATCAGATATAGAAACACCATGTCCCTAGTTTAACATCAGCTATAGAAACACCATGTCCCTAGTTTAACATCAACTATAGAAACACCATGTCCCTAGTTTAACATCAGATATAGAAACACCATGTCCCTAGTTTAACATCAGATATAGAAACACCATGTCCCTAGTTTAACATCTGATATAGAAACACCATGTCCCTAGTTTAACATCAGCCCTAACTATAGAAACACCATGTCCCTAGTTTAACATCAGATATAGAAACACAATGTCCCTAGTTTAACATCAGCCCTAACTATAGAAACACCATGTCCCTAGTTTAACATCAGATATAGAAACACCATGTCCCTAGTTTAACATCAGATATAGAAACACCATGTCCCTAGTTTAACATCAGCCCTAACTATAGAAACACCATGTCTCTAGTTTAACATCAGCCCTAACTATAGAAACACCATGTCCCTAGTTTAACATCAGATATAGAAACACCATGTCCCTAGTTTAACATCAGCTATAGAAACACCATGTCTCTAGTTTAACATCAGCCCTAACTATAGAAACACCATGTCCCTAGTTTAACATCAGCTATAGAAACACAATGTCCCTAGTTTAACATCAGCCCTAACTATAGAAACACCATGTCCCTAGTTTAACATCAGCTATAGAAACACCATGTCCCTAGTTTAACATCAGATATAGAAACACCATGTCCCTAGTTTAACATCAGATATAGAAACACCATGTCTCTAGTTTAACATCAGCCCTAACTATAGAAACACCATGTCCCTAGTTTAACATCAGCCCTAACTATAGAAACACCATGTCCCTAGTTTAACATCAGCCCTAACTATAGAAACACCATGTCCCTAGTTTAACATCATGCCTAGTTTAACTATAGAAACACCATGTCCCTAGTTTAACATCAGCCCTAACTATAGAAACACCATGTCCCTAGTTTAACATCAGCCCTAACTATAGAAACACCATGTCCCTAGTTTAACATCAGCCCTAACTATAGAAACACCATGTCCCTAGTTTAACATCAGATATGGAAACACCATGTCTCTAGTTTAACATCAGCCCTAACTATAGAAACACCATGTCCCTAGTTTAACATCAGCTATAGAAACACCATGTCCCTAGTTTAACATCAGCCCTAACTATAGAAACACCATGTCCCTAGTTTAACATCAGCCCTAACTATAGAAACACCATGTCCCTAGTTTAACATCAGCCCTAACTATAGAAACACCATGTCCCTAGTTTAACATCAGCCCTAACTATAGAAACACCATGTCCCTAGTTTAACATCAGCTATAGAAACACCATGTCCCTAGTTTAACATCAGATATAGAAACACCATGTCCCTAGTTTAACATCAGATATAGAAACACCATGTCCCTAGTTTAACATCAGATATAGAAACACCATGTCCCTAGTTTAACATCAGATATAGAAACACCATGTCTCTAGTTTAACATCAGCCCTAACTATAGAAACACCATGTCCCTAGTTTAACATCAGCCCTAACTATAGAAACACCATGTCCCTAGTTTAACATCAGCTATAGAAACACCATGTCCCTAGTTTAACATCAGCCCTAACTATAGAAACACCATGTCCCTAGTTTAACATCAGCTATAGAAACACCATGTCCCTAGTTTAACATCAGATATAGAAACACCATGTCCCTAGTTTAACATCAGCTATAGAAACACCATGTCCCTAGTTTAACATCAGCTATAGAAACACCATGTCCCTAGTTTAACATCAGCCCTAACTATAAAAACACCATGTCCCTAGTTTAACATCAGATATAGAAACACCATGTCCCTAGTTTAACATCAGATATGGAAACACCATGTCCCTAGTTTAACATCAGATATAGAAACACCATGTCCCTAGTTTAACATCAGATATCATGTCCCTAGTTTAACATCAGCTATAGAAACACCATGTCCCTAGTTTAACATCAGCTATAGAAACACCATGTCCCTAGTTTAACATCAGCTATAGAAACACCATGTCCCTAGTTTAACATCAGCTATAGAAACACCATGTCCCTAGTTTAACATCAGCTATAGAAACACCATGTCCCTAGTTTAACATCAGCCCTAACTATAGAAACACCATGTCCCTAGTTTAACATCAGATATGGAAACACCATGTCCCTAGTTTAACATCAGCTATAGAAACACCATGTCCCTAGTTTAACATCAGATATAGAAACACCATGTCCCTAGTTTAACATCAGATATAGAAACACCATGTCCCTAGTTTAACATCAGCCCTAACTATAGAAACACCATGTCCCTAGTTTAACATCAGCCCTAACTATAGAAACACCATGTCCCTAGTTTAACATCAGCTATAGAAACACCATGTCCCTAGTTTAACATCAGATATAGAAACACCATGTCCCTAGTTTAACATCAGCTATAGAAACACCATGTCCCTAGTTTAACATCAGCTATAGAAACACAATGTCCCTAGTTTAACATCAGCCCTAACTATAGAAACACCATGTCCCTAGTTTAACATCAGCCCTAACTATAGAAACACCATGTCTCTAGTTTAACATCAGCCCTAACTATAGAAACACCATGTCTCTAGTTTAACATCAGCCCTAACTATAGAAACACCATGTCCCTAGTTTAACATCAGATATAGAAACACCATGTCCCTAGTTTAACATCAGATATAGAAACACCATGTCCCTAGTTTAACATCAGCTATAGAAACACCATGTCCCTAGTTTAACATCAGCCCTAACTATAGAAACACCATGTCCCTAGTTTAACATCAGATATAGAAACACCATGTCCCTAGTTTAACATCAGCCCTAACTATAGAAACACCATGTCCCTAGTTTAACATCAGCTATAGAAACACCATGTCCCTAGTTTAACATCAGATATAGAAACACCATGTCCCTAGTTTAACATCAGCCCCAACTATAGAAACACCATGTCCCTAGTTTAACATCAGATATAGAAACACCATGTCCCTAGTTTAACATCAGCCCTAACTATAGAAACACCATGTCCCTAGTTTAATATCAGATATAGAAACACCATATCCCTAGTTTAACATCAGATATAGAAACACCATGTCCCTAGTTTAACATCAGATATAGAAACACCATGTCCCTAGTTTAACATCTGATATAGAAACACCATGTCCCTAGTTTAACATCAGATATAGAAACACCATGTCCCTAGTTTAACATCAGCCCTAACTATAGAAACACCATGTCCCTAGTTTAACATCAGCCCTAACTATAGAAACACCATGTCCCTAGTTTAACATCAGCCCTAACTATAGAAACACCATGTCCCTAGTTTAACATCAGATATAGAAACACCATGTCCCTAGTTTAACATCAGCCCTAACTATAGAAACACCATGTCCCTAGTTTAACATCAGCCCTAACTATAGAAACACCATGTCCCTAGTTTAACATCAGCCCTAACTATAGAAACACCATGTCCCTAGTTTAACATCAGCCTTAACTATAGAAACACCATGTCCCTAGTTTAACATCAGCCCTAACTATAGAAACACCATGTCCCTAGTTTAACATCAGATATAGAAACACCATGTCCCTAGTTTAACATCAGATATAGAAACACCATGTCCCTAGTTTAACATCAGCTATAGAAACACCATGTCCCTAGTTTAACATCTGATATAGAAACACCATGTCCCTAGTTTAACATCAGATATAGAAACACCATGTCTCTAGTTTAACATCAGCCCTAACTATAGAAACACCATGTCCCTAGTTTAACATCAGATATAGAAACACCATGTCCCTAGTTTAACATCAGATATAGAAACACCATGTCCCTAGTTTAACATCAGCCCTAACTATAGAAACACCATGTCCCTAGTTTAACATCAGATATAGAAACACCATGTCTCTAGTTTAACATCAGCCCTAACTATAGAAACACCATGTCCCTAGTTTAACATCAGATATAGAAACACCATGTCCCTAGTTTAACATCAGCCCTAACTATAGAAACACCATGTCCCTAGTTTAACATCAGATATAGAAACACCATGTCCCTAGTTTAACATCAGCCCTAACTATAGAAACACCATGTCCCTAGTTTAACATCAGCCCTAACTATAGAAACACCATGTCCCTAGTTTATCATCAGATATAGAAACACCATGTCCCTAGTTTAACATCAGCTATAGAAACACCATGTCCCTAGTTTAACATCAGATATAGAAACACCATGTCCCTAGTTTAACATCAGCCCTAACTATAGAAACACCATGTCCCTAGTTTAACATCAGATATAGAAACACCATGTCCCTAGTTTAACATCAGCCCTAACTATAGAAACACCATGTCCCTAGTTTAACATCAGCCCTAACTATAGAAACACCATGTCCCTAGTTTAACATCAGCCCTAACTATAGAAACACCATGTCCCTAGTTTAACATCAGCCCTAACTATAGAAACACCATGTCCCTAGTTTAACATCAGCTATAGAAACACCATGTCTCTAGTTTAACATCAGCCCTAACTATAGAAACACCATGTCCCTAGTTTAACATTAGCCCTAACTATAGAAACACCATGTCCCTAGTTTATCATCAGATATAGAAACACCATGTCCCTAGTTTAACATCAGCTATAGAAACACCATGTCCCTAGTTTATCATCAGATATAGAAACACCATGTCCCTAGTTTATCATCAGATATAGAAACACCATGTCCCTAGTTTAACATCAGCCCTAACTATAGAAACACCATGTCCCTAGTTTAACATCAGATATAGAAACACCATGTCCCTAGTTTAACATCAGCCCTAACTATAGAAACACCATGTCCCTAGTTTAACATCAGCCCTAACTATAGAAACACCATGTCCCTAGTTTAACATCAGCCCTAACTATAGAAACACCATGTCCCTAGTTTAACATCAGCCCTAACTATAGAAACACCATGTCCCTAGTTTAACATCAGCCCTAACTATAGAAACACCATGTCCCTAGTTTAACATCAGCCCTAACTATAGAAACACCATGTCCCTAGTTTAACATCAGCTATAGAAACACCATGTCCCTAGTTTAACATCAGCTATAGAAACACCATGTCCCTAGTTTAACATCAGCTATAGAAACACCATGTCCCTAGTTTAACATCAGCCCTAACTATAGAAACACCATGTCCCTAGTTTAACATCAGCTATAGAAACACCATGTCTCTAGTTTAACATCAGCCCTAACTATAGAAACACCATGTCCCTAGTTTAACATCAGCCCTAACTATAGAAACACCATGTCCCTAGTTTATCATCAGATATAGAAACACCATGTCCCTAGTTTAACATCAGCTATAGAAACACCATGTCCCTAGTTTATCATCAGATATAGAAACACCATGTCCCTAGTTTAACATCAGCCCTAACTATAGAAACACCATGTCCCTAGTTTAACATCAGATATAGAAACACCATGTCCCTAGTTTAACATCAGCCCTAACTATAGAAACACCATGTCCCTAGTTTAACATCAGCCCTAACTATAGAAACACCATGTCCCTAGTTTAACATCAGCCCTAACTATAGAAACACCATGTCCCTAGTTTAACATCAGCCCTAACTATAGAAACACCATGTCCCTAGTTTAACATCAGCCCTAACTATAGAAACACCATGTCCCTAGTTTAACATCAGCCCTAACTATAGAAACACCATGTCCCTAGTTTAACATCAGCCCTAACTATAGAAACACCATGTCCCTAGTTTAACATCAGCCCTAACTATAGAAACACCATGTCCCTAGTTTAACATCAGCCCTAACTATAGAAACACCATGTCCCTAGTTTAACATCAGCCCTAACTATAGAAACACCATGTCCCTAGTTTAACATCAGCTATAGAAACACCATGTCCCTAGTTTAACATCAGCCCTAACTATAGAAACACCATGTCCCTAGTTTAACATTAGCCCTAACTATAGAAACACCATGTCCCTAGTTTAACATCAGATATAGAAACACCATGTCCCTAGTTTAACATCAGATATAGAAACACCAGCAGCAGTAGCAGTGGGTAGAGTTACTATACAGTCTGATAGCAGTGGGTAGAGTTACTATACAGTCTGATAGCAGTGGGTAGAGTTACTATACAGTCTGATAGCAGTGGGTAGAGTTACTATACAGTCTGATAGCAGTGGGTAGAGTTACTATACAGTCTGATAGCAGTGGGTAGAGTTACTATACAGTCTGATAGCAGTGGGTAGAGTTACTATACAGTCTGATAGCAGTGGGTAGAGTGGTGTTATACAGTCTGATAGCAGTGGGTAGAGTTACTATACAGTCTGATAGCAGTGGGTAGAGTTACTATACAGTCTGATAGCAGTGGGTAGAGTTACTATACAGTCTGATAGCAGTGGGTAGAGTTACTATACAGTCTGATAGCAGTGGGTAGAGTGGTGTTATACAGTCTGATAGCAGTGGGTAGAGTTACTATACAGTCTGATAGCAGTGGGTAGAGTGGTGTTATACAGTCTGATAGCAGTGGGTAGAGTTACTATACAGTCTGATAGCAGTGGGTAGAGTTACTATACAGTCTGATAGCAGTGGGTAGAGTTACTATACAGTCTGATAGCAGTGGGTAGAGTGGTGTTATACAGTCTGATAGCAGTGGGTAGAGTTACTATACAGTCTGATAGCAGTGGGTAGAGTGGTGTTTTACAGTCTGATATTTATTTATTTTATTTCACCTTTATTTAACCAGGTAGGCAAGTTGAGAACAAGTTCTCATTTACAATTGCGACCTGGCCAAGATAAAGCAAAGCAGTTCGACAGATACAACGACACAGAGTTACACATGGAGTAAAACAAACATACAGTCAATAATACAGTATAAACAAGTCTATATACAATGTGAGCAAATGAGGTGAGAAGGGAGGTAAAGGCAAAAAAGGCCATGGTGGCAAAGTAAATACAATATAGCAAGTAAAACACTGGAATGGTAGTTTTGCAATGGAAGAATGTGCAAAGTAGACATAAAAATAATGGGGTGCAAAGGAGCAAAATAAATAAATTAATTAAATACAGTTGGGAAAGAGGTAGTTGTTTGGGCTAAATTATAGGTGGGCTATGTACAGGTGCAGTAATCTGTAAGATGCTCTGACAGTTGGTGCTTAAAGCTAGTGAGGGAGATAAGTGTTTCCAGTTTCAGAGATTTTTGCAGTTCGTTCCAGTCACTGGCAGCAGAGAACTGGAAGGAGAGGCGGCCAAAGAAAGAATTGGTTTTGGGGGTGACCAGAGAGATATACCTGCTGGAGCGTGTGCTACAGGTGGGAGATGCTATGGTGACCAGCGAGCTGAGATAAGGGGGGACTTTACCTAGCAGGGTCTTGTAGATTACATGGAGCCAGTGGGTTTGGCGACGAGTATGAAGCGAGGGCCAGCCAACGAGAGCGTACAGGTCGCAATGGTGGGTAGTATATGGGGCTTTGGTGACAAAACGGATTGCACTGTGATAGACTGCATCCAATTTGTTGAGTAGGGTATTGGAGGCTATTTTGTAAATGACATCGCCAAAGTCGAGGATTGGTAGGATGGTCAGTTTTACAAGGGTATGTTTGGCAGCATGAGTGAAGGATGCTTTGTTGCGAAATAGGAAGCCTGTTGCGAAATAGGAAGCCAATTCTAACTTTGGATTGGAGATGTTTGATATGGGTCTGGAAGGAGAGTTTACAGTCTAACCAGACACCTAAGTATTTGTAGTTGTCCACGTATTCTAAGTCAGAGCCGTCCAGAGTAGTGATGTTGGACAGGCGGGTAGGTACAGGTAGCGATCGGTTGAAGAGCATGGATTTAGTTTTACTTGTATTTAAGAGCAATTGGAGGCCACGGAAGGAGAGTTGTATGGCATTGAAGCTCGCCTGGAGGGTTGTTAACACAGTGTCCAAAGAAGGGCCGGAAGTATACAGAATGGTGTCGTCTGCGTAGAGGTGGATCAGGGACTCACCAGCAGCAAGAGCGACTTCATTGATGTATACAGAGAAGAGAGTCGGTCCAAGAATTGAACCCTGTGGCACCCCCATAGAGACTGCCAGAGGTCCGGACAGCAGACCCTCCGATTTGACACACTGAACTCTATCAGAGAAGTAGTTGGTGAACCAGGCGAGGCAATCATTTGAGAAACCAAGGCTGTCGAGTCTGCCGATGAGGATGTGGTGGTTGACAGAATCGAAAGCCTTGGCCAGATCAATGAATACGGCTGCACAGTAATGTTTCTTATCGATGGCGGTTAAGATATCGTTTAGGACCTTGAGCGTGGCTGAGGTGCACCCATGACCAGCTCTGAAACCAGATTGCATAGCAGAGAAGGTATGGTTAGATTCGAAATGGTCGGTAATCTGTTTGTTGACTTGGCTTTCGAAGACCTTAGAAAGGCATGGTAGGATAGATATAGGTCTGTAGCAGTTTGGGTCAAGAATGTCCCCCCCTTTGAAGAGGGGGATGACCGCAGCTGCTTTCCAATCTTTGGGAATCTCAGACGACACGAAAGAGAGGTTGAACAGGCTAGTAATAGGGGTGGCAACAATTTCAGCAGATAATTTTAGAAAGAAAGGGTCCAGATTGTCTAGCCCGGCTGATTTGTAGGGGTCCAGATTTTTCAGCTCTTTCAGAACATCAGCAGAATGGATTTGGGAGAAGGAGAAATGGGGAAGGCTTGGGCGAGTTGCTGTTGGGGGTGCAGTGCTGTTGACCGGGGTAGGAGTAGCCAGGTGGAAAGCATGGCCAGCCGTAGAAAAATGCTTATTGAAATTCTCAATTATGGTGGATTTATCAGTGGTGACAGTGTTTCCTATCTTCAGTGCAGTGGGCAGCTGGGAGGAGGTGTTCTTATTCTCCATGGACTTTACAGTGTCCCAGAACTTTTTTTGAGTTAGTGTTGCAGGAAGCAAATTTCTGCTTGAAAAAGCTAGCCTTGGCTTTTCTAACTGCCTGTGTATAACGGTTTCTAGCTTCCCTGAATAGCTGCATATCACCGGGGCTGTTCGATGCTAATGCAGAACGCCATAGGATGTTTTTGTGTTGGTTAAGGGCAGTCAGGTCTGGGGAGAACCAAGGGATATATCTGTTCCTGGTTCTACATTTCTTGAATGGGGCATGTTTATTTAAGATGGTTAGGAAGGCATTTAAAAAAAATATCCAGGCATCCTCTACTGACGGGATGAGATCAATATCCTTCCAGGATACCCCGGCCAGGTCGATTAGAAAGGCCTGCTCGCTGAAGTGTTTCAGGGAGCGTTTTACAGTGATGAGTGGAGGTCGTTTGACCGCTGACCCATTACGGATGCAGGCAATGAGGCAGTGATCGCTGAGATCTTGGTTGAAGACAGCAGAGGTATATTTAGAGGGCAAGTTGGTTAGGATGATATCTATGAGGGTGCCCGTGTTTATATATCAGTGGGTAGAGTTACTTTACAGTCTAATAGCAGTGGGTAGAGTGGTGTTATACAGTCTGATAGCAGTTGGTAGAGTGGTGTTATACAATCTGATAGCAGTGGGTTGAGTGGTGTTATACAGTCTGATAGCAGTGGGTAGAGTGGTGTTATACAATCTAATAGCAGTGGGTAGAGTTACTATACAGTCTGATAGCAGTGGGAAGAGTGGTGTTTTACAGTCTGATAGCAGTGGGTAGAGTTACTTTACAGTCTAATAGCAGTGGGTAGAGTGGTGTTATACAGTCTAATAGCAGTGGGTAGAGTTAGTATACAGTCTGATAGCAGTGGGAAGAGTGGTGTTTTACAGTCTGATAGCAGTGGGTAGAGTTACTATACAATCTGATAGCAGTGGGTAGAGTGGTGTTATACAGTCTGATATCAGTGGGTAGAGTGGTGTTTTACAGTCTGATAGCAGTGGGTAGAGTTACTATACAGTCTGATAGCAGTGGGTAGAGTTACTATACAGTCTGATAGCAGTGGGTAGAGTGGTGTTATACAGTCTGATAGCAGTGGGTAGAGTTACTATACAGTCTAATAGCAGTGGGTAGAGTGGTGTTATACAGTCTGATAGCAGTGGGTAGAGTGGTGTTTTACAGTCTGATATTAGTGGGTAGAGTTACTTTACAGTCTGGTAGAAGTGGGTAGAGTGGTGTTATACAGTCTGATAGCAGTGGGTAGAGTTACTATACAGTCTAATAGCAGTGGGTAGAGTGGTGTTATACAGTCTGATAGCAGTGGGTAGAGTTACTATACAGTCTAATAGCAGTGGGTAGAGTTACTATACAGTCTGATAGCAGTGGATAGAGTGGTGTTTTACAGTCTGATAGCAGTGGGTAGAGTGGTGTTATACAGTCTGATAGCAGTGGGTAGAGTTACTATACAGTCTAATAGCAGTGGGTAGAGTTACTATACAGTCTGATAGCAGTGGGTAGAGTGGTGTTATACAGTCTGATAGCAGTGGGTAGAGTGGTGTTTTACAGTCTGATAGCAGTGGGTAGAGTTACTATACAGTCTGATAGCAGTGGGTAGAGTTACTATACAGTCTGATAGCAGTGGGTAGAGTGGTGTTATACAGTCTGATAGCAGTGGGTAGAGTGGTGTTATACAGTCTAATAGCAGTGGGTAGAGTTACTTTACAGTCTAATAGCAGTGGGTAGAGTGGTGTTATACAGTCTGATAGCAGTTGGTAGAGTGGTGTTATACAATCTGATAGCAGTGGGTTGAGTGGTGTTATACAGTCTGATAGCAGTGGGTAGAGTGGTGTTATACAATCTAATAGCAGTGGGTAGAGTTACTATACAGTCTGATAGCAGTGGGAAGAGTGGTGTTTTACAGTCTGATAGCAGTGGGTAGAGTTACTTTACAGTCTAATAGCAGTGGGTAGAGTGGTGTTATACAGTCTAATAGCAGTGGGTAGAGTTGTATACAGTCTGATAGCAGTGGGAAGAGTGGTGTTTTACAGTCTGATAGCAGTGGGTAGAGTTACTATACAATCTGATAGCAGTGGGTAGAGTGGTGTTATACAGTCTGATATCAGTGGGTAGAGTTACTATACAGTCTGATAGCAGTGGGTAGAGTGGTGTTATACAGTCTGATAGCAGTGGGTAGAGTTACTATACAGTCTGATAGCAGTGGGTAGAGTGGTGTTATACAGTCTGATAGCAGTGGGTAGAGTGGTGTTTTACAGTCTGATAGCAGTGGGTAGAGTTACTATACAGTCTGATAGCAGTGGGTAGAGTTACTATACAGTCTGATAGCAGTGGGTAGAGTGGTGTTATACAGTCTGATAGCAGTGGGTAGAGTTACTATACAGTCTAATAGCAGTGGGTAGAGTGGTGTTATACAGTCTGATATCAGTGGGTAGAGTGGTGTTTTACAGTTTGATAGCAGTGGGTAGAGTTACTATACAGTCTGATAGCAGTGGGTAGAGTTACTATACAGTCTGATAGCAGTGGGTAGAGTGGTGTTATACAGTCTGATAGCAGTGGGTAGAGTTACTATACAGTCTAATAGCAGTGGGTAGAGTGGTGTTATACAGTCTGATAGCAGTGGGTAGAGTGGTGTTATACAGTCTGATAGCAGTGGGTAGAGTTACTTTACAGTCTGGTAGAAGTGGGTAGAGTGGTGTTATACAGTCTGATAGCAGTGGGTAGAGTTACTATACAGTCTGATAGCAGTGGGTAGAGTGGTGTTATACAGTCTGATAGCAGTAGCAGGGTAGAGTTACTATACAGTCTGATAGCAGTGGGTAGAGTTACTATACAGTCTGATAGCAGTGGATAGAGTGGTGTTTTACAGTCTGATAGCAGTGGGTAGAGTACAGGTGTACTATACAGTCTGATAGCAGTGGGTAGAGTTACTATACAGTCTGATAGCAGTGGGTAGAGTTACTATACAGTCTGATAGCAGTGGGTAGAGTGGTGTTATACAGTCTGATAGCAGTGGGTAGAGTGGTGTTTTACAGTCTGATAGCAGTGGGTAGAGTTACTATACAGTCTGATAGCAGTGGGTAGAGTTACTATACAGTCTGATAGCAGTGGGTAGAGTGGTGTTATACAGTCTGATAGCAGTGGGTAGAGTGGTGTTATACAGTCTAATAGCAGTGGGTAGAGTTACTTTACAGTCTAATAGCAGTGGGTAGAGTGGTGTTATACAGTCTGATAGCAGTTGGTAGAGTGGTGTTATACAATCTGATAGCAGTGGGTTGAGTGGTGTTATACAGTCTGATAGCAGTGGGTAGAGTGGTGTTATACAATCTAATAGCAGTGGGTAGAGTTACTATACAGTCTGATAGCAGTGGGAAGAGTGGTGTTTTACAGTCTGATAGCAGTGGGTAGAGTTACTTTACAGTCTAATAGCAGTGGGTAGAGTGGTGTTATACAGTCTAATAGCAGTGGGTAGAGTTAGTATACAGTCTGATAGCAGTGGGAAGAGTGGTGTTTTACAGTCTGATAGCAGTGGGTAGAGTTACTATACAATCTGATAGCAGTGGGTAGAGTGGTGTTATACAGTCTGATAGCAGTGGGTAGAGTTACTATACAATCTGATAGCAGTGGGTAGAGTGGTGTTATACAGTCTGATATCAGTGGGTAGAGTTACTATACAATCTGATAGCAGTGGGTAGAGTGGTGTTATACAGTCTGATATCAGTGGGTAGAGTGGTGTTTTACAGTCTGATAGCAGTGGGTAGAGTTACTATACAGTCTGATAGCAGTGGGTAGAGTTACTATACAGTCTGATAGCAGTGGGTAGAGTGGTGTTATACAGTCTGATAGCAGTGGGTAGAGTTACTATACAGTCTAATAGCAGTGGGTAGAGTGGTGTTATACAGTCTGATAGCAGTGGGTAGAGTGGTGTTTTACAGTCTGATATTAGTGGGTAGAGTTACTTTACAGTCTGATAGCAGTGGGTAGAGTGGTGTTATACAGTCTGATAGCAGTGGGTAGAGTTACTATACAGTCTGATAGCAGTGGGTAGAGTGGTGTTATACAGTCTGATAGCAGTGGGTAGAGTTACTATACAGTCTAATAGCAGTGGGTAGAGTTACTATACAGTCTGATAGCAGTGGATAGAGTGGTGTTTTACAGTCTGATAGCAGTGGGTAGAGTGGTGTTATACAGTCTGATAGCAGTGGGTAGAGTTACTATACAGTCTAATAGCAGTGGGTAGAGTTACTATACAGTCTGATAGCAGTGGGTAGAGTGGTGTTATACAGTCTGATAGCAGTGGGTAGAGTGGTGTTTTACAGTCTGATAGCAGTGGGTAGAGTTACTATACAGTCTGATAGCAGTGGGTAGAGTTACTATACAGTCTGATAGCAGTGGGTAGAGTGGTGTTATACAGTCTGATAGCAGTGGGTAGAGTGGTGTTATACAGTCTAATAGCAGTGGGTAGAGTTACTTTACAGTCTAATAGCAGTGGGTAGAGTGGTGTTATACAGTCTGATAGCAGTTGGTAGAGTGGTGTTATACAATCTGATAGCAGTGGGTTGAGTGGTGTTATACAGTCTGATAGCAGTGGGTAGAGTGGTGTTATACAATCTGATAGCAGTGGGTAGAGTTACTATACAGTCTGATAGCAGTGGGAAGAGTGGTGTTTTACAGTCTGATAGCAGTGGGTAGAGTTACTTTACAGTCTAATAGCAGTGGGTAGAGTGGTGTTATACAGTCTAATAGCAGTGGGTAGAGTTAGTATACAGTCTGATAGCAGTGGGAAGAGTGGTGTTTTACAGTCTGATAGCAGTGGGTAGAGTTACTATACAATCTGATAGCAGTGGGTAGAGTGGTGTTATACAGTCTGATATCAGTGGGTAGAGTTACTATACAATCTGATAGCAGTGGGTAGAGTGGTGTTATACAGTCTGATATCAGTGGGTAGAGTTACTATACAATCTGATAGCAGTGGGTAGAGTGGTGTTATACAGTCTGATATCAGTGGGTAGAGTGGTGTTTTACAGTCTGATAGCAGTGGGTAGAGTTACTATACAGTCTGATAGCAGTGGGTAGAGTTACTATACAGTCTGATAGCAGTGGGTAGAGTGGTGTTATACAGTCTGATAGCAGTGGGTAGAGTTACTATACAGTCTAATAGCAGTGGGTAGAGTGGTGTTATACAGTCTGATAGCAGTGGGTAGCAGTGGTGTTTACAGTTTGATAGCAGTGGGTAGAGTTACTATACAGTCTGATAGCAGTGGGTAGAGTTACTATACAGTCTGATAGCAGTGGGTAGAGTGGTGTTATACAGTCTGATAGCAGTGGGTAGAGTTACTATACAGTCTAATAGCAGTGGGTAGAGTGGTGTTATACAGTCTGATAGCAGTGGGTAGAGTGGTGTTTTACAGTCTGATAGCAGTGGGTAGAGTTACTTACAGTCTGATAGCAGTGGGTAGAGTGGTGTTATACAGTCTGATAGCAGTGGGTAGAGTTACTATACAGTCTAATAGCAGTGGGTAGAGTGGTGTTATACAGTCTGATAGCAGTGGGTAGAGTTACTATACAGTCTAATAGCAGTGGGTAGAGTTACTATACAGTCTGATAGCAGTGGATAGAGTGGTGTTTTACAGTCTGATAGCAGTGGGTAGAGTGGTGTTATACAGTCTGATAGCAGTGGGTAGAGTTACTATACAGTCTGATAGCAGTGGGTAGAGTTACTATACAGTCTGATAGCAGTGGGTAGAGTGGTGTTATACAGTCTGATAGCAGTGGGTAGAGTGGTGTTTTACAGTCTGATAGCAGTGGGTAGAGTTACTATACAGTCTGATAGCAGTGGGTAGAGTTACTATACAGTCTGATAGCAGTGGGTAGAGTGGTGTTATACAGTCTGATAGCAGTGGGTAGAGTGGTGTTATACAGTCTGATAGCAGTGGGTAGAGTTACTATACAGTCTGATAGCAGTGGGTAGAGTGGTGTTATACAGTCTGATAGCAGTTGGTAGAGTGGTGTTATACAATCTGATAGCAGTGGGTTGAGTGGTGTTATACAGTCTGATAGCAGTGGGTAGAGTGGTGTTATACAGTCTGATAGCAGTGGGTAGAGTTACTATACAGTCTGATAGCAGTGGGAAGAGTGGTGTTTTACAGTCTGATAGCAGTGGGTAGAGTTACTTTACAGTCTGATAGCAGTGGGTAGAGTGGTGTTATACAGTCTGATAGCAGTGGGTAGAGTTAGTATACAGTCTGATAGCAGTGGGAAGAGTGGTGTTTTACAGTCTGATAGCAGTGGGTAGAGTTACTATACAGTCTGATAGCAGTGGGTAGAGTGGTGTTATACAGTCTGATAGCAGTGGGTAGAGTTACTATACAGTCTGATAGCAGTGGGTAGTCTGATAGCAGTGGGTAGAGTGGTGTTATACAGTCTGATAGCAGTGGGTAGAGTTACTATACAGTCTGATAGCAGTGGGTAGAGTGGTGTTATACAGTCTGATAGCAGTGGGTAGAGTGGTGTTATACAGTCTGATAGCAGTGGGTAGAGTTACTATACAGTCTGATAGCAGTGGGTAGAGTTACTATACAGTCTGATAGCAGTGGGTAGAGTGGTGTTATACAGTCTGATAGCAGTGGGTAGAGTTACTATACAGTCTGATAGCAGTGGGTAGAGTGGTGTTATACAGTCTGATAGCAGTGGGTAGAGTGGTGTTTTACAGTCTGATAGCAGTGGGTAGAGTTACTTTACAGTCTGATAGAAGTGGGTAGAGTGGTGTTATACAGTCTGATAGCAGTGGGTAGAGTTACTATACAGTCTGATAGCAGTGGGTAGAGTGGTGTTATACAGTCTGATAGCAGTGGGTAGAGTTACTATACAGTCTGATAGCAGTGGGTAGAGTTACTATACAGTCTGATAGCAGTGGATAGAGTGGTGTTATACAGTCTGATAGCAGTGGGTAGAGTGGTGTTATACAGTCTGATAGCAGTGGGTAGAGTTACTATACAGTCTGATAGCAGTGGGTAGAGTTACTATACAGTCTGATAGCAGTGGGTAGAGTGGTGTTATACAGTCTGATAGCAGTGGGTAGAGTGGTGTTTTACAGTCTGATAGCAGTGGGTAGAGTTACTATACAGTCTGATAGCAGTGGGTAGAGTTACTATACAGTCTGATAGCAGTGGGTAGAGTGGTGTTATACAGTCTGATAGCAGTGGGTAGAGTTACTATACAGTCTGATAGCAGTGGGTAGAGTGGTGTTATACAGTCTGATAGCAGTGGGTAGAGTTACTATACAGTCTGATAGCAGTGGGTAGAGTTACTATACAGTCTGATAGCAGTGGGTAGAGTGGTGTTATACAGTCTGATAGCAGTGGGTAGAGTGGTGTTATACAGTCTGATAGCAGTGGGTAGAGTGGTGTTATACAGTCTGATAGCAGTGGGTAGAGTTACTATACAGTCTGATAGCAGTGGGTAGAGTGGTGTTATACAGTCTGATAGCAGTGGGTAGAGTTACTATACAGTCTGATAGCAGTGGGTAGAGTGGTGTTATACAGTCTGATAGCAGTGGGTAGAGTTACTATACAGTCTGATAGCAGTGGGTAGAGTGGTGTTATACAGTCTGATAGCAGTGGGTAGAGTTACTATACAGTCTGATAGCAGTGGGTAGAGTGGTGTTATACAGTCTGATAGCAGTGGGTAGAGTGGTGTTATACAGTCTGATAGCAGTGGGTAGAGTTACTATACAGTCTGATATCAGTGGGTAGAGTTACTATACAGTCTGATAGCAGTGGGTAGAGTTACTATACAGTCTGATAGCAGTGGGTAGAGTTACTATACAGTCTGATAGCAGTGGGTAGAGTTACTATACAGTCTGATAGCAGTGGGTAGAGTTACTATACAGTCTGATAGCAGTGGGTAGAGTGAAATATATGATGCGAGTGGCTATCGCACACATTGTCGGGCTGTTTCAGGTCCTCATTATGAGTAAAGAAGGCGGTAAGATAGTCCATGGGTTATTGATCAAGAGGTATTGATCAGGGTCTGTTACCTGACACACACACACATAGTGTCACGCCCTGATCTGTTTCACCTGTCCTTGTGCTTGTCTCCACCCCCCTCCAGGTCTCGCCCATCTCCCCCACATATCCCCTGGGTATTTATACCTGTGTTTTTGTACGCCTTTACCAGTTCGTCTTGTTTATTCAAGTCAACCAGCTTTTTCTATCAGCGCCTGCAGTTTCTCAGTGTCTCTTTTTCTAGTCCTCCTGGTTTTGACCCTTGCCTGTCCTGACTCTGAGCCTGCCTGCCGTCCTGTACCTTGGCCCCTACTCTGGATTACAGACCTCTGCCTGACCTGGGCCTGCCTGACCTGCGCCTGCCTGCCGTCCTGTACCTTGGCCCCTACTCTGGATTACAGACCTCTGCCTGACCTGGGCCTGCCTGACCTGCGCCTGCCTGCCATCCTGTACCTTGGCCCCTACTCTGGATTACAGACCTCTGCCTGACCTGGGCCTGCCTGACCTGCGCCTGCCTGCCGTCCTGTACCTTGGCCCCTACTCTGGATTACAGACCTCTGCCTGACCTGGGCCTGCCTGACCTGCGCCTGCCTGCCGTCCTGTACCTTTGCCTCTACCCTGGATTATCGACCCCTGCCTGCCTTGACCTGTCTTTTACCTGCCCCTGTTGTTGCAATAAACATTGTTTCTTCAACACAGTCTGCACTTGGGTCTTACCTAAAACGTGATAGTACAACGGGCCATGACTGACCCAGCAGACTTGGACCGGCTCCTCAACGCCATCTCATCACAAGGAGCCCTCATTGGTAGACACAAGGAGTTGCTTCGTGGTCTGATGAAAAGGTTCCAGGACGTGGCAGAACGTCACCACCTAGCATTGGACGCTTTGCGGGAGAAAATCTGTGGGTTGCCTACTAGGCAGCCTACCAACCTCCCAGCCCCTCAGTAACCCCGCTGGTAGCAGCGCCGTCACCCCGGTTTCCCAGGAACCCCGCTTACACTGCCCTAACCCATCTGGACAAGAGGAATACATATGTGAGAATGCTGTTCATCGACTACAGCTCGGCATTTAACACCATAGTGCCCTCCAAGCTCGTCATCAAGCTCGAGACCCTGGGTCTCGACCCCGCCCTGTGCAACTGGGTACTGGACTTCCTAACGGGCCGCCCCCAGGTGGTGAGGGTAGGCAACAACATCTCCACCCCGCTGATCCTCAACACTGGGGCCCCACAAGGGTGCGTTCTGAGCCCTCTCCTGTACTCCCTGTTCACCCACGACTGCGTGGCCACGCACGCCTCCAACTCAATCATCAAGTTTGCGGACGACACAACAGTGGTAGGCTTGATTACCAACAACGATGAGGCGGCCTACAGGGAGGAGGTGAGGGCCCTCGGAGTGTGGTGTCAGGAAAATAACCTCACACTCAACGTCAACAAAACTAAGGAGATGATTGTGGACTTCAGGAAACAGCAGAGGGAACACCCCCCTATCCACGTCGATGGAACAGTAGTGGAGAGGGTAGTAAGTTTTAAGTTCCTCAGCGTACATATCACAGACAAACTGAATTAGTCCACCCACACAGACAGCATCGTGAAGAAGGCGCAGCAGCGCCTCTTCAACCTCAGGAGGCTGAAGAAATTTGGCTTGTCACCAAAAGCACTCACAAACTTCTACAGATGCACAATCGAGAGCATCCTGTCGGGCTGTATCACCGCCTGGTACGGCAACTGCTCCGCCCACAACCGTAAGGCTCTCCAGAGGGTAGTGAGGTCTGCACAACGCATCACCGGGGGCAAACTACCTGCCCTCCAGGACACCTACACCACCTGATGTCACAGGAAGGCCACAAAGATCATCAAGGACAACAACCACCCGAGCCACTGCCTGTTCACCCCGCTATCATCCAGAAGGCGAGGTCAGTACAGGTGCATAAAAGCTGGGACCGAGAGACTGAAAAACAGCTTCTATCTCAAGGCCATCAGACTGTTAAACAGCCACCACTAACATTGAGTGGCTGCTGCCATCACACTGACTCAACTCCAGCCACTTTAATAATGGGAATTGATGGGAAATGATGTAAAATATATCACTAGCCACTTTAAACAATGCTACCTAATATAATGTTTACATACCCTACATTATTCATCTCATATGTATACGTATATACTGTACTCTATATCATCTACTGCATCCTTATATAATACATGTATCACTAGCCACTTTAACTATGCCACTTTGTTTACATACTCATCTCATATGTATATACTGCACTCAATACCATCTACTGTGTCTTGCCTATGCCGCACTGTACCATCACTCATTCATATATCTTTATGTACATATTCTTTATCCCCTTACACTTGTGTCTATAAGGTAGTAGTTTTGGAATTGTTAGCTAGATTACTTGTTGGTTATTACTGCATTGTCGGAACTAGAAGCACAAGCATTTTGCTACACCCGCATTAACATCTGCTAACCATGTGTATGTGACAAATAAAATTGGATTGATTTGATTTGATTTACCTCCCCCGGAGCGCTAAGATGGAGATTCCAGAACCTGCTGGGACTTTCTCTTCCAGTGCTCCCTCGATTTCGAGCTGCAGCCTTCTTCGTTCCCCTCGGGCCGCTCGAAGATAGCGTACAGTATTCTGCTGATGTCCGGGAGTGCACTCGCCTGATCTCGACTCACTCATCACTTTAACCATCCGGATTGATGGTCGGCTACGGGAACATAGGAGGGAGAAGAGGTCCCCGCGAGGATACGAGCTTACCATAGTTACTCATAGAGCCTCCGAAGACTGCCAATTTTCCCCTTACCAAACCAAGGCAGCTTGGCAGGGCTAGGCTGTCTCCAGCCGAATGCGTACGCAGACTTAACACCCAGAGTTGTCTGTATAGCGGTATTGCCGGTCATTATGTGTACCTGGCCCTTCAAGAGACTGGTTGGTTGGTAGGAATGAGTACTCTGGTGGGTCTTAGGGATAATGGTGCTTCTCCCCCTGCTCGCCCCCCTCTCCATGTCATCCTGCTGTGGGGTGACCAGTCCAAGTCTCTTCAGATACTCATTGACGGGGGACGATATGAGACTTATGGACGTTACCCTGACTTCCGAGCTGGGCGTCCCCACTTAACCCATATCCATTCCCATGGATGTTAGGCCGGCTCACCCACCATACCATCCCTATCAACCTACGAGTGTCGGAACCACAGCTAGACGATCCAATTCCTGCTAATTGAGTCTCCGCAGGTTCCTGTGGTTTTGGAATTCTCTTGGTTCCAGCGACACAATCCCTCGATTGACAGGTCTACTGGTGCCATCGTGGGCTTGAGCCTGTTCTGCCACTCCCATTGCCTGAAATCAGCTCTGCCTGCTTCTCTGCTGTTGGTCCTCTTTTGCCCCGTGCCCTCCGTATACTTTTCACATGTCTAGATCTAAACCCATGTCTCACAGCATTTTGTCTCCTGTTTCCAGGTCCTGCCTGACCTGACCCTGGGCCTGCCTGACCTGACCCTGGGCCTGCCTGACCTGACCCTGGGCCTGCCTGACCTGACCCTGGGCCTGCCTGACCTGACCTGACCCTGGGCCTGCCTGACCTGACCCTGGGCCTGCCTGCCCTGACCCTGGGCCTGCCTGACCTGACCCTGGGCCTGCCTGATCTGACCCTGGGCCTGTCTGACCTGACCCTGGGCCTGCCTGACCTGACCTGACCCTGGGCCTGCCTGCCATCCTGTACCTTTCCCCATCTACTCTGGATTATCAACCCTTGCCTGTCTTGACCTGTCGTTTGCCTGCCCTTGTTGTTGCTGTAATAAACATGGTACTTCAACACAGTCTGCACTTGGGTCTTACCTGAAACCTGATACATAGGCTGTGTCTGAAATCTGTCTTAACTACTACTTGCTAAAACTACCCTGCATACTGTGTACTACAAACTTTTTGGAACATACAGTAGTATTTAGTAAATATATGCAGTAACTAATATCAACATCCTACTCATCCGTACTGAGAATGCATCGTCTAATGCACAATCTCGCTTGTTCTCATTCAAACATTTTTGTAGAGAGCGTCCCCTATTCTGATTATCAGCTGTTCCCGAACCAACGGGTGTGAAAAGAGGATTCTCTTCCTCAATAAAGAATTCTATAACAAAATGCCAAAATAAGTACGAAATCCTGGCATCTAATAGCAAACTCAATTTTCTACATTTGACATGCTATTGAGCTATTTTCACCCCCCAAAAGCCTACTATTTTGAACGTAAGTATGGGTATTCGGACATGGCCACACACACACACAGACACACAAACACACACACGCACGCACATGCACACACACACACACACCAACAGACACATACCAACAGACGCACACAAACAGACGCACACAAACAGACACACACACACCTTCAGAAGGAGACAAGCTGTTAACCTCAGAAACAATTGTAAAGAATAAATCCACCTCCTTTATGGAAGTGATTTATTTACAATTTATTTTTTACAATCGCTAGGACCTATTTCTCAATATATAGGTCACTTTTTCAAAACTCTTCACACAATTCTCCTAACCAAATTTCAGCTTGGGCACAGCAGTTCATTTCACATCCAAAATGCACTAAAAGTACCAAATCACTTCATACATGTCTCAAATCAACTCATTCTTCCATAACACAAAGGTTGTCACCCAACAAGCAATTACCTAAACAATACTAACGGGGAGGTAGGGTAACCTAGTGGTTAGAGTGTAGAGGTGGTAGGGTAGTCTAGTGGTTAGGGTGTAGAGGCGGTAGGGTAACCTAGTGGTTAGAGTGTAGAGGTGGTAGGGTAGTCTAGTGGTTAGAGTGTAGAGGTGGCAGGTAGCCTAGTGGTTAGAGTGTAGAGGTGGCAGGGTAGCCTAGTGGTTAGAGTGTAGAGGTGGTAGGATAGTCTAGTGGTTAGAGTGTAGAGGTGGCAGGGTAGCCTAGTGGTTAGAGTGTAGAGGCGGTAGGACAGGTAGCCTAGTGGTTAGAGTGTAGAGGTGGCAGGTAGCCTAGTGGTTAGAGCGTAGAGGTGGCAGGGTAGCCTAGTGGTTAGAGTGTAGAGGCGGTAGGGTAGCCTAGTGGTTAGAGTGTAGAGGTGGCAGGTAGCCTAGTGGTTAGAGTGTAGAGGCGGTAGGGTAACCTAGTGGTTAGAGTGTAGAGGCGGTAGGGTAGCCTAGTGGTTAGAGTGTAGAAGCGGCAGGGTAGCCTAGTGGTTAGAGTGTAGAGGCGGCAGGGTAGCCTAGTGGTTAGAGTGTAGAGGCGGCAGGGTAGCCTAGTGGTTAGAGTGTAGAGGCGGCAGGGTAGCCTAGTGGTTAGAGTGTAGAGGCGGCAGGGTAGCCTAGTGGTTAGAGTGTAGAGGCGGCAGGGTAGCCTAGTGGTTAGAGTGTAGAGGCGGCAGGGTAGCCTAGTGGTTAGAGTGTAGAGGCGGCAGGGTAGCCTAGTGGTTAGAGTGTAGAGGCGGCAGGGTAGCCTAGTGGTTAGAGTGTAGAGGCGGCAGGGTAGCCTAGTGGTTAGAGGTAGCAGGGTAGCCTAGTGGTTAGAGTGGTTAGCCTAGTGGTTAGAGTGGCGGTAGGGTAGCCTAGTGGTTAGAGTGTAGAGGCGGCAGGGTAGCCTAGTGGTTAGAGTGTAGAGGTGGCAGGTAGCCTAGTGGGCAGGGTAGCCTAGTGGTTAGAGCGTAGAGGTGGCAGGGTAGCCTAGTGGTTAGAGTGTAGAGGCGGTAGGGTAGCCTAGTGGTTAGAGTGTAGAGGAGGCAGGGTAGCCTAGTGGTTAGAGTGTAGAGGTGGTAGGGTAGTCTAGTGGTTAGAGTGTAGAGGTGGCAGGTAGCCTAGTGGTTAGAGTGTAGAGGTGGCAGGGTAGCCTAGTGGTTAGAGTGTAGAGGCGGCAGGGTAGCCTAGTGGTTAGAGTGTAGAGGTGGCAGGGTAGCCTAGTGGTTAGAGTGTAGAGGTGGCAGGGTAGCCTAGTGGTTAGAGTGTAGAGGTGGCAGGGTAGCCTAGTGGTTAGAGTGTAGAGGCCGCAGGGTAGCCTAGTGGTTAGAGTGTAGAGGCGGTAGGGTAACCTAGTGGTTAGAGTGTAGAGGTGGTAGGATAGTCTAGTGGTTAGAGTGTAGAGGCGGCAGGGTAGCCTAGTGGTTAGAGTGTAGAGGCGGCAGGGTAGCCTAGTGGTTAGAGTGTAGAGGCGGCAGGGTAGCCTAGTGGTTAGAGTGTAGAGGCGGCAGGGTAGCCTAGTGGTTAGAGGCGGCAGGGTAGCCTAGTGGTTAGAGTGAGGTGGCAGGGTAGCCTAGTGGTTAGAGTGTAGAGGTGGCAGGGTAGCCTAGTGGTTAGAGTGTAGAGGCGGTAGGGTAGCCTAGTGGTTAGAGTGTAGAGGCGGCAGGTAGCCTAGTGGTTAGAGTGTAGAGGTGGCAGGTAGCCTAGTGGTTAGAGCGTAGAGGTGGCAGGGTAGCCTAGTGGTTAGAGCGTAGAGGTGGCAGGGTAGCCTAGTGGTTAGAGTGTAGAGGCGGTAGGGTAGCCTAGTGGTTAGAGTGTAGAGGTGGCAGGTAGCCTAGTGGTTAGAGTGTAGAGGCGGTAGGGTAACCTAGTGGTTAGAGTGTAGAGGCGGTAGGGTAGCCTAGTGGTTAGAGTGTAGAGGCGGCAGGGTAGCCTAGTGGTTAGAGTGTAGAGGCGGCAGGGTAGCCTAGTGGTTAGAGTGTAGAGGCGGCAGGGTAGCCTAGTGGTTAGAGTGTAGAGGCGGCAGGGTAGCCTAGTGGTTAGAGTGTAGAGGCGTCAGGGTAGCCTAGTGGTTAGAGTGTAGAGGCGGCAGGGTAGCCTAGTGGTTAGAGTGTAGAGGCGGCAGGGTAGCCTAGTGGTTAGAGTGTAGAGGTGGCAGGGTAGCCTAGTGGTTAGAGTGTAGAGGTGGCAGGGTAGCCTAGTGGTTAGAGTGTAGAGGCGGTAGGGTAGCCTAGTGGTTAGAGTGTAGAGGCGGCAGGTAGCCTAGTGGTTAGAGTGTAGAGGTGGCAGGTAGCCTAGTGGTTAGAGCGTAGAGGTTGCAGGGTAGCCTAGTGGTTAGAGCGTAGAGGTGGCAGGGTAGCCTAGTGGTTAGAGTGTAGAGGCGGTAGGGTAGCCTAGTGGTTAGAGTGTAGAGGAGGCAGGGTAGCCTAGTGGTTAGAGTGTAGAGGCGGTAGGGTAGCCTAGTGGTTAGAGTGTAGAGGCGGTAGGGTAGCCTAGTGGTTAGAGTGTAGAGGCGGCAGGGTAGCCTAGTGGTTAGAG
>NC_060173.1:9567288-9602288 GCF_021184085.1 Oncorhynchus gorbuscha
GTATAGTAACTCTACCCACTGCTATTAGACTGTATAGTAACTCTACCCACTGCTATCAGACTGTATAACACCACTCTACCCACTGCTATCAGACTGTATAGTAACTCTACCCACTGCTATTAGACTGTATAGTAACTCTACCCACTGCTATTAGACTGTATAACACCACTCTACCCACTGCTATCAGACTGTATAGTAACTCTACCCACTGCTATCAGACTGTATAACACCACTCTACCCACTGCTATCAGACTGTATAACACCACTCTACCCACTGCTATCAGACTGTATAACACCACTCTACCCACTGCTATCAGACTGTATAGTAACTCTACCCACTGCTATCAGACTGTATAACCCACTCTACCCACTGCTATCAGACTGTATAACACCACTCTACCCACTGCTATCAGACTGTATAGTAACTCTACCCACTGCTATCAGACTGTATAACCCACTCTACCCACTGCTATTAGACTGTATAACACCACTCTACCCACTGCTATCAGACTGTATAACACCACTCTACCCACTGCTATCAGACTGTATAACACCACTCTACCCACTGCTATCAGACTGTATAACACCACTCTACCCACTGCTATCAGACCATATAGTAACTCTACACACTGCTATTAGACTGTATAGTAACTCTACCCACTGCTATTAGACTGTATAGTAACTCTACCCACTGCTATCAGACTGTATAACACCACTCTACCCACTGCTATCAGACTGTATAGTAACTCTACCCACTGCTATCAGACTGTATAGTAACTCTACCCACTGCTATCAGACTGTATAACACCACTCTACCCACTGCTATCAGACTGTATAACACCACTCTACCCACTGTTATTAGACTGTATAGTAACTCTACCCACTGCTATCAGACTGTATAGTAACTCTACCCACTGCTATTAGACTGTATAGTAACTCTACCCACTGCTATTAGACTGTATAGTAACTCTACCCACTGCTATTAGACTGTATAGTAACTCTACCCACTGCTATCAGACTGTATAACACCACTCTACCCACTGCTATCAGACTGTATAACACCACTCTACCCACTGCTATTAGACTGTATAGTAACTCTACCCACTGCTATCAGACTGTATAACACCACTCTACCCACTGCTATAAGACTGTATAACACCACTCTACCCACTGCTATCAGACTGTATAGTAACTCTACCCACTGCTATTAGACTGTATAACACCACTCTACCCACTGCTATCAGACTGTATAACACCACTCTACCCACTGATATCAGACTGTATAACACCACTCTACCCACTGCTATTAGACTGTATAACACCACTCTACCCACTGCTATCAGACTGTATAACACCACTCTACCCACTGCTATCAGACTGTATAACACCACTCTACCCACTGCTATTAGACTGTATAACACCACTCTACCCACTGCTATCAGACTGTATAACACCACTCTACCCACTGCTATCAGACTGTATAACACCACTCTACCCACTGCTATCAGACTGTATAACACCACTCTACCCACTGATATCAGACTGTATAACACCACTCTACCCACTGCTATCAGACTGTATAGTAACTCTACCCACTGCTATCAGACTGTATAACACCACTCTACCCACTGATATCAGACTGTATAACACCACTCTACCCACTGATATCAGACTGTATAGTAACTCTAGCTCTTACATCGTTACTCAAAAAAACTATTTTTATAATCATACTTTAACATGTAAAATTCCATGATGAAAAATGTCCTGTAATGTTTCAAGTTTTCTGTATTCTATTCACGTGTTATGCTTTATGGATTTTACATGAGTATTTTGTCATTCTTAGCTAATTCTGCATTTCTTCAGTTTTATCTGTGAGCAAGACAACATCAAGTCAAACTCAAAACTCAGTTCCAGTCATTGACCCTCGACATAACATGAAAGCAGCTAGCTAGTCATAGTTAGCTTGGGTGCTTGACTGCATTTGTGAGGTCAGAACGCTCTGAATCAACCCAGTCCCTCGACCAGAGCGTCCAATGTGTGCGCTGAACGCTCTGTGAGCGAAACGCTCGGAATTTACTAACGGACAATCTGACAAATCTCCAGAGTGAATTTACACATTGATTGTTTTCTGGATGTAATTCAAGTCAGAGGTAATAAGGTAAAAAAAAAAGTGCTGGGGAATAAATGTTTCACATTTTAGATGTGGTGGAAGTGAGAGTGTCTGCCTCTTTCTTTTTCTTTCACAGGTTCTATCTTTCATGATCAGCCTAATCTTCCCTGAATAAGTCTGTCTCCCCTCTTTCCACGTCCTTCACTCTCTTCAAGCTTCCATTTCACAACGATCTGAATGAATGGGGAGAAAGGAGCCCGAGATGGAACATTGAAATGCACACTTCTCTTTCATGGAGGCACCTGGCTGTCATGACATCCCAATTCCATTAGTCTCTCCACCCCCCCCCCCTCTCTCTCTCTCCCCACATCTCTTTTGCTTTCTCCATCTCTCCACCCCTCCCTCTCTCTTTCTCTCTGTCTCTCTCTCTCTCTCTCTCTCTTGCTTTCTCCATCTCTCCACCCCTCTCTCTCTCTCTCTCCATCAATCTCTCCACCCCCCCCTCTCTCTCTCTCTCTTGCTTTCTCCATCTCTCCACCTCCATATCTCAGCAGCCTGCAGCCTTCTGCCTAATGGTACACTTCTGATGCATTTGACACATACACAAACACATATATCTATCACTATAGATCATTCATAATGGTACACATCTGACATGATGTCAAAATTCCTGGATAACACACACACACACACACACACACACACACACACACACACACACACACACACACACACACACACACACACACACACACACACACACACACACACACACACACACACACACACACACACACACACACACACACACACACACACACACACACACACACCTAAGCCAAATACCTTTAAACTATATAAATACCTTAAAACTCAGTTCAAATTCCCTGTCTTAGGTCAGTTAGGATCACCACTTTATTTTTAAAATTTCAGAATAATAGTAGAGAGAATGATTTATTTCAGCTTTTATTTCTTTCATCACATTCCCAGTGGGTCAGAAGTTTACATACATTCAATTAGTATTTGGTAGCATTGCCTTTAAATTGTTTAACTTGGGTTAAATGTTTCGGGTAGCCTTCCACAAGCTTCCCATTATAAATTGGGTGAATTGTGGCCCATTCCTCCTGACAGAGCTGGTGTAACTGAGTCAGGTTTGTAGGCCTCCTTGCTTGCACACACTTTTTCAGTTCTGGCCACAAATGTTCTATAGGATTGAGGTCAGGGCTTTGTGATGGCCACTCCAATACGTTGACTTTGTTGTCCTTAAGCCATAACTTTGTAAGTATGCTTGGGGTCATTGTCCATTTGAAAGACCCATTTGTTACCAAGCTTTAACTTCCTGACTGATGTTTTGAGATGTTGCTTCAATATATCCACCTAATTTTCCTCCTCATGATGCCACCTATATTGTGAAGTGCACCAGTCCCTCCTGCAGCAAAGCACCCCCACAACATGAAGCTGCCACCCCCGTGCTTCACGGTAGGGATGGTTTTCTTCGGCTTGCAAGCATCCAAACATAACGATGGTCATGGCTGCCAAACAGTTCTATTTTTGTTTCATCAGACCAGAGGACATTTCTCCAAAAAGTATGATCTTTGTCCCCATGTGCAGTTGCAAACCGTGGTCTGCCTTTTCTATGTCGAGCAGTGGCTTCTTCCTGGCCTTTCAGGTTATGTCGATATAGGACTCGTTTTACTGTGGATTAAGGTCACGACGTCAGCCGAAGTCGGTCCCTCTCCTTGTTCGGGCGGTGTTTTCGGCGGTCGACGTCACCGGTCTTCTAGCCATCACTGATCCATTTTTCATTTTCCATTGGTTTTGTCTTGTCTTCCTTTACCCCTGGTTCCAATCCCATCAATGACATGTAGTGTATTTAACCCTCTGTTCCCCCTCATGTCCTTGTTGGAGATTGTTTGATTGTATTATGTGTTGGTGGGCGATGAGTTTTGTACCCACTTTTTATTATAATAATAATATAATAATATAATAATAATAATAATAATATAATAATAATAATAATAATATAATAATAATATAATATGTAATAATAATATATGCCATTTATGAGTTTTATACCCAGTCATTTGCATACATTTATTTTTCCCGGGTCGAAATACCCTTTACAAGCGCCATGCTCTACCAACTGAGCTACAGAAGATCCATTATTTTTGTAATTTTGGTTTTGGAGTTTTGTGAAACACTGATTGAACAACTCCGTTTATACCAAGTTTGAGTCTGCTGCGCCTGCCACCCACAACGCACCCATTACAGATATAGATACTTTTCTACCTGTTTCCTCAAGCATCTTCACAAGGTCCTTTGCTGTTGTTCTGGGATTGATTTGCACTTTTCACACCAAAGAACATTCATCTCTAGGAGACAGAGCGCGCCTCCTTCCTGAGTGGTATGACATCTGCGTGGTCCCATGGTGTTTATACTTTCGTACTATTGTGTTTATACTTGCATACTAGATGAACGTGGTACCTTCAGGCATTTGGAAGTTGCTCCCAATGATGAACCAGACTTGTGGAGGTCTACAAAAAAACATTCTGAGGTCTTTGCTGATTTCTTTTGATTTTTCCATGATGTCAAGAAAAGAGGCACTGAGTTTGAAGTTAGGCCTTAAAATACATCCACAGGTACACCTCCAATTGACTAAAATTATGTAAATTAGCCTATCAGAAGCTTCTAAAGCCATGACATAATTTTAAGGAATTTTACAAGCTGTTTAATCACTCCAACCTAAGTGTACGTAAACTTCCGACTTCAACTGTATCTATCACTATAGATAAATCACAATGGTACACATCTGATATGATGTCAACACTCCTGGATAACACACACACACACACACACACACACACACACACACACACACACACACACACACACACACACACACACACACACACACACACACACACACACACACACACACACACACACACACACACACACACACACACACACACACACACACACACACACACACACACACACACACACACACTCTCTCACACACACACACACACACACACACACACACACACACACACACACACACACACACACACACACACACACACACACACACACACACACACACACACACACACACACACACACACACACACACACACACACACACACACACACACACACACACACACACACTATGTATAAGCAAAAAACACCCAGGACACACAGAGAATACGTGATACGCTCCCTTCGAGAAGAAAAAAATAGAGATGGAGGAAAATCCTCTTCCTAGTATGTGTATGCCAGGGGCGTCGTAAGTTAACCAACAGCAATAGCTACATCCCAAATGGTACCCTATTCCCTATATAGTGCACTACTTTGGACAAGAGCCTTATTGGGTGTAATGCACTATATATGGGAGCAGGGACCAGAGCCCTGGTCTAAAGTAGTGCGCTATATAGGCAATAGGGTACTATTTGGGATGGTTAACTTGGGTAGCAGATTGTCAGGAACACATTATTTGTTATCTCAGGCGAAAGCTGAAAGAAGTCAGGCCCTTCAGATCTTCCCTGTACATTTAAATGCCTTCAAACATGGATTGGAGCTGGTAACTTCAAACACTCCAACCATGAAGTTAATGTTTTGCATGTAGGGCTTTCATTTGATTTGCCGGAAGGGGTCTGATATATCCAGAGCTAAGCAATAATGATCATGGTTATATACAACTGCTACCACAAAAAGTATGATGTTATACACTACCACTACTACAGTAAATGATGGTTAAACACGACAACTACAATAATAATTATGGTTAAACACAACAACTACAATAATAATTATGGTTATATACTACTACTACAATAATAATTATGGTTAAACACAACAACTACAATAATAATTATGGTTATATACTACAACTACAATAATAATTATGGTTATATACTACTACTACAATAATAATTATGGTTATATACTACAACTACAATAATAATTATGGTTATATACTACTACTACAATAATAATTATGGTTATATACTACTACTACTACAATAATAATTATGTTTATATACTACAACTACAATAATAATTATGGTTATATACTACTACTACAATAATAATTATGGTTATATACTACTACTACAATAATAATTATGGTTATATACTACAACTACAATAATAATTATGGTTATATACTACTACTACAATAATAATTATGGTTATATACTACTACTACTACAATAATAATTATGTTTATATACTACAACTACAATAATAATTATGGTTATATACTACTACTACTACAATAATAATTATGTTTATATACTACAACTACAATAATAATTATGGTTATATACTACTACTACAATAAAAATTATGGTTATATACTACAACTACAATAATAATTATGGTTATATACTACTACTACAATAATAATTATGGTTATATACTACTACTACTACAATAATAATTATGTTTATATACTACAACTACAATAATAATTATGGTTATATACTACTACTACTACAATAATAATTATGTTTATATACTACAACTACAATAATAATGATGGTTATATACTACTACTACAATAATGATTATGGTTATATACTACTACTACTACAATTATAATTATGGTTATATACAACTACTACAATAATAATTATGGTTATATACTACTACTACAATAATAATTATGGTTATATACTACTACTACTACAATAATTATAATTATGGTTATATACTACTACTACAATTATAATTATGGTTATATACTACTACTACTACAATAATAATTATGGTTATATACTACTACTACAATTATAATTATGGTTATATACTACTACTACTACAATAATTATAATTATGGTTATATACTACTACTACAATTATAATTATGGTTATATACTACTACTACTACAATAATAATTATGGTTATATACTACTACTACAATAATAATTATGGTTATATACTACTACTAAAATAATAATTATGGTTATATACTACTACTACTAAAATAATAATTATGGTTATCTACTACTACTACTACAATAATGATTATGTTATCTACTACTACTAAAATAATAATTATGGTTATATACTACTACTAAAATAATAATTATGGTTATATACTACTACTAAAATAATAATTATGGTTATATACTACTACTACTACTAAAATAATAATTATGTTTATATACTACAACTACAATAATAATTATGGTGATATACTACTACTACAATAATAATTATGGTTATATACTACTACTACTACAATTATAATTATGGTTATATACTACTACTACAATAATAATTATGGTTATATACTACTACTACTACAATTATAATTATGGTTATATACTACTACTACAATTATAATTATGGTTATATACTACTACTACTACAATAATTATAATTATGGTTATATACTACTACTACTACAATAATAATTATGGTTATATACTACTACTAAAATAATAATAATGGTTATATACTACTACTAAAATAATAATTATGGTTATCTACTACTACTACTACAATAATGATTATGTTATCTACTACTACTAAAATAATAATTATGGTTATATACTACTACTACTAAAATAATAATTATGGTTATCTACTACTACTACTACAATAATGATTATGTTATCTACTACTACTAAAATAATAATTATGGTTATATACTACTACTAAAATAATAATTATGGTTATATACTACTACTAAAAGAATAATTATGGTTATATACTACTACTACTAAAATAATAATTATGGTTATATACTACTACTAAAATAATAATGATGGTTATATACTATTACTACTACAATAGTAATTATGGTTATATACTACAACTACAATAATAATTATGGTTATATACTACTACTACAATAATAATAATGGTTATATACTACTACTACAATAATAATTATGGTTATATACTACTACTACAATAATAATTATGGTTATCTACTACTACTACTACAATAATAATTATGGTTATATACTACTACAATAATAATTATGGTTATATACTACTACTAAAATAATAATTATGGTTATATACTACTACTACTACAATAATAATTATGGTTATATACTACTACTAAAATAATAATTATGGTTATATACTACTACTACTACAATAATAATTATGGTTATATACTACTACTACACTAATAACTATGGTTATATACTACTACTACTACACTAATAACTATGGTTATATACTACTACTACTACAATAATAATTATGGTTATATACTACTAATAAAATAATAATTATGGTTATATACTACTACTACACTAATAACTATGGTTATATACTACTACTACACTAATAACTATGGTTATATACTACTACTACACTAATAACTATGGTTATATACTACTACTACTACTACAATAATAATTATGGTTATATATTACTACTACAATAATAATTATGGTTATATACTACTACTACAATAATAACTATGGTTATATACTACTACTACAATAATAAGTATGGTTATATACTACTACTACTACAATAATAAGTATGGTTATATACTACTACTACTACAATAATAACTATGGTTATATACTACTACTACTACAATAATAACTATGGTTATATACTACTACTACAATAATAATTATGGTTATATACTACTACTACTACAATAATAACTATGGTTATATACTACTACTACACTAATAACTATGGTTATATACTACTACTACTACAATAATAACTATGGTTATATACTACTACTACAATAATAACTATGGTTATATACTACTACTACTACAATAATAAATATGGTTATATACTACTACTACAATAATAATTATGGTTATATACTACTACTACTACAATAATAACTATGGTTATATACTACTACTACAATAATAACTATGGTTATATACTACTACTACTACAATAATAACTATGGTTATATACTACTACTACAATAATAACTATGGTTATATACTACTACTACTACAATAATAACTATGGTTATATACTACTACTACAATAATAACTATGGTTATATACTACTACTACAATAATAATTATGGTTATATACTACTACTACTACAATAATAATTATGGTTATATACTACTACTACACTAATAACTATGGTTATATACTACAACAATAATAACTATGGTTATATACTACTACTACTACAATAATAACTATGGTTATATACTACAACAATAATAACTATGGTTATATACTACTACTACTACACTAATAACTATGGTTATATACTACAACAATAATAACTATGGTTATATACTACTACTACTACAATAATAACTATGGTCATATACTACTACTACAATAATAACTATGGTTATATACTACTACTACTACAATAATAACTATGGTTATATACTACAACAATAATAACTATGGTTATATACTACTACTACTACAATAATAACTATGGTTATATACTACTACTAAAATAATAATTATGGTTATATACTACTACTAAAATAATAATTATGGTTATATACTACTACTAAAATAATAATTATGGTTATATACTACTACTACTAAAATAATAATTATGGTTATATACTACTACTAAAATAATAATGATGGTTATATACTATTACTACTACAATAGTAATTATGGTTATATACTACAACTACAATAATAATTATGGTTATATACTACTACTACAATAATAATAATGGTTATATACTACTACTACAATAATAATTATGGTTATATACTACTACTACAATAATAATTATGGTTATCTACTACTACTACTACAATAATAATTATGGTTATATACTACTACAATAATAATTATGGTTATATACTACTACTAAAATAATAATTATGGTTATATACTACTACTACTACAATAATAATTATGGTTATATACTACTACTAAAATAATAATTATGGTTATATACTACTACTACTACAATAATAATTATGGTTATATACTACTACTACACTAATAACTATGGTTATATACTACTACTACTACACTAATAACTATGGTTATATACTACTACTACTACAATAATAATTATGGTTATATACTACTAATAAAATAATAATTATGGTTATATACTACTACTACACTAATAACTATGGTTATATACTACTACTACACTAATAACTATGGTTATATACTACTACTACACTAATAACTATGGTTATATACTACTACTACTACAATAATAATTATGGTTATATATTACTACTACAATAATAATTATGGTTATATACTACTACTACAATAATAACTATGGTTATATACTACTACTACAATAATAAGTATGGTTATATACTACTACTACTACAATAATAAGTATGGTTATATACTACTACTACTACAATAATAACTATGGTTATATACTACTACTACTACAATAATAACTATGGTTATATACTACTACTACAATAATAATTATGGTTATATACTACTACTACTACAATAATAACTATGGTTATATACTACTACTACACTAATAACTATGGTTATATACTACTACTACTACAATAATAACTATGGTTATATACTACTACTACAATAATAACTATGGTTATATACTACTACTACTACAATAATAAATATGGTTATATACTACTACTACAATAATAATTATGGTTATATACTACTACTACTACAATAATAACTATGGTTATATACTACTACTACAATAATAACTATGGTTATATACTACTACTACTACAATAATAACTATGGTTATATACTACTACTACAATAATAACTATGGTTATATACTACTACTACTACAATAATAACTATGGTTATATACTACTACTACAATAATAACTATGGTTATATACTACTACTACAATAATAATTATGGTTATATACTACTACTACTACAATAATAATTATGGTTATATACTACTACTACAATAATAACTATGGTTATATACTACAACAATAATAACTATGGTTATATACAATAATAACTATGGTTATATACTACTACTACAATAATAACTATGGTTATATACTACAACAATAATAACTATGGTTATATACTACTACTACTACAATAATAACTATGGTTATATACTACAACAATAATAACTATGGTTATATACTACTACTACTACAATAATAACTATGGTTATATACTACAACAATAATAACTATGGTTATATACTACTACTACTACAATAATAACTATGGTTATATACTACAACAATAATAACTATGGTTATATACTACTACTACTACAATAATAACTATGGTTATATACTACAACAATAATAACTATGGTTATATACTACTACTACTACAATAATAACTATGGTTATATACTACAACAATAATAACTATGGTTATATACTACTACTACTACACTATAACTACAACAATAATAACTATGGTTATATACAACAATAATAACTATGGTTATATACTATACTACTACACTAATAACTATGGTTATATACTACAACAATAATAACTATGGTTATATACTACTACTACTACACTAATAACTATGGTTATATACTACAACAATAATAACTATGGTTATATACTACTACTACTACAATAATAACTATGGTTATATACTACAACAATAATAACTATGGTTATATACTACTACTACAATAATAACTATGGTTATATACTACAACAATAATAACTATGGTTATATACTACTACTACTACAATAATAACTATGGTTATATACTACTACTACACTAATAACTATGGTTATATACTACAACAATAATAACTATGGTTATATACTACTACTACTACAATAATAACTATGGTTATATACTACAACTACAATAATAACTATGGTTATATACTACTACTACTATAATAACTATGGTTATATACTACAACAATAATAACTATGGTTATATACTACTACTACTACAATAATAACTATGGTTATATACTACAACAATAATAACTATGGTTATATACTACTACTACTACAATAATAACTATGGTTATATACTACAACTACAATAATAATTATGTTTATCTACTACTACTACTACAATAATAATTATGGTTATATACTACAACAATAATAACTATGGTTATATACTACTACTACAATAATAACTATGGTTATATACTACTACTACTACAATAATAACTATGGTTATATACTACAACTACAATAATAATTATGGTTATCTACTACTACTACTACAATAATAATTATGGTTATATACTACAACAATAATAACTATGGTTATATACTACTACTACTACAATAATAACTATGGTTATATACTACAACAATAATAACTATGGTTATATACTACTACTACAATAATAACTATGGTTATATACTACAACAATAATAACTATGGTTATATACTACTACTACTACAATAATAACTATGGTTATATACTACAACAATAATAACTATGGTTATATACTACTACTACAATAATAACTATGGTTATATACTACAACAATAATAACTATGGTTATATACTACTACAATAATAACTATGGTTATATACTACTACACTAATAATAATTATTGTTACTACTACAACTTTTTTACCTTTATTTAACTAGGCAAGTCAGTTAAGAACAAATTCTTATTTTCAATGACAGCCTGGGAACAGTGGGTTAACTGCCTGTTCAGGGGCAGAACGACAGATTTGTACTTTGTCAGCTCAGGGATTTGAACTTTTCACCTTCCGGTTATTAGTCAAATTCTCTAACCACTAAGCTACCCTGCCGCCCCTGGGTACAATAGTAATTATGGTTATATACTACAATAATGATGATGGTTATATACTTCCCAATGACTCTGCTGTCTTTCAGGTTTTTGGTTTCCCAGACAGTGTTAAATAAAAATAGACCAAAGCTATTTCAATAGCTCTAGCACTAACAAACCTGATTCAAATCAAAGGCTTAATGATGAGTTCATTCATTGAATAAAATGAGTTAATGCTTGGGCAAAAACTTAAATATGCAATATGGGAAACTACGTTAATGTGTTGGTGGTTGTGTCAAGACACACAGTTGAACTCTGACCTCTACTTGTGCCTCAGATGGCTGGTGTGGCCAGATGTGCAGTGTGGCGTGCCTGTCCTTCCCCTCTCTCGTCTCCTCTCTCTCCTCTCTCTCCTCTCTCCCCTCTCTCTTCTCTCTCCTCTCTCATTCTCCTCTCTCTCCCCTCTCCCCTCTCCCTCTCTCCTCTCTCCTCCCCCACTCTCTCTCCTCTCTCTCCTCTCTCCTCTCCTCTCTCTCACCCTCTCTCCTCTCTCTCTCTCTGTCCTCTCTCTCCTCTCCTTCCTTATGGGTTTCGCTTGACTTTGGTCATTTTCACAGCTGCCCTCGTTTCAGCGGTACACTCCATTGCACCTTAAATTACTTCAGCGATCTGAAGCACCGAAATAAAATCCCTGCCCAGCTCATTCACACTGACGATTGCAATACTGTAGCAAGTAAACAAACCATTAACACATTACCCTGACCATTGTAATACCGTAGCAAAGAAACAAACCATTACCACGTTACCCTGACCATTGTAATACTGTAGCAAGTAAACAAACCATTAACACATTACCCTGACCATTGTAATACTGTAGCAAGTAAACAAACCATTATCACATTACCCTGACCATTGTAATACCGTAGCAAGTAAACAAACCATTACCACGTTACCCTGACCATTGTAATACCGTAGCAAGTAAACAAACCATTACCACGTTACCCTGACCATTGTAATACCGTAGCAAGTAAACAAACCATTTCCACATTACCCTGACCATTGTAATACCGTAGCAAGTAAACAAACCATTTCCACATTACCCTGACCATTGTAATACCGTAGCAAACAAACAAACCATTTCCACATTACCCTGACTGTGGAGCAGCTAGAGATGGATATAATGTGGAAGGAAAACTCATAATAGACTCAATCTAGATACTAGATATACTGTATAAGCCCAGTACTGTATGGTACAAGATACACTGTACTGTATAAACCCAGTCTCTCATGACACTAAATACATTGTATATTGTAAAATGTTCTGTAGGTTTTGGTTCTATCTCAACTGGAGAGGGCTGTACTGTACTGTACGTAGCAATAAACCAGATATACACTTCAAATCAGAGCCTGCCCCCTATGCACTATAGATCTAAATGATCTGGTAATAACTCCTCCATTTTGGATCATACGATAGTCTCATATTATATTGGTACTGTATATACAGTATAGCATCTCAGTTCCCCATATTGAATAGACTGTCATAAATATTTATAGATATCCCTGACCTTTAAAGATTTCAAGATCCACTCCATACCATCATATGAATTTCATATTTGCCAAGAATTGAACTTATAAAGGGTTTCTCGAGGGTAGTGAAACCTTGGGCAGCGCCCTGCTCCATCCCAACAGTAAAGAGGCATTTTATCTTCTTCTTCTGTGGTATGTCACAGAGCACCACAGCTTGTCTTCTTCTGTGGTATGTCCCAGAGCACCACAGCTTGTCTTCTTCTGTGGTATGTCCCAGAGCACCACAGCTTGTCTTCTTCTATGGTATGTCCCAGAGCACCACAGCATGTCTTCTTCTGTGGTATGTCACAGAGCACCACAGCTTGTCTTCTTCTGTGGTATATCCCAGAGCACCACAGCTTGTCTTCTTCTGTGGTATGTCCCAGAGCACCACAGCTTGTCTTCTTCTGTGGTATGTCACAGAGCACCACAGCTTGTCTTCTTCTGTGGTATGTCACAGAGCACCACAGCTTGTCCTCTTCTGTTGTATATCCCAGAACACCACAGCTTGTCTTTTTCTGTGGTATGTCCCAGACGACCACAGATTGTCTTCTTCTGTGGTATGTCCCAGAGCACCACAGCTTGTCTTCTTCTGTGGTATGTCACAGAGCACCACAGATTGTCTTCTTCTGTGGTATGTCCCAGAGTACCACAGCTTGTCTTCTTCTGTGGTATGTCACAGAGCACCACAGCTTGTCTTCTTCTGTGGTATGTCACAGAGCACCACAGCTTGTCTTCTGCTGTGGTATGTCACAGAGCACCACAGCTTGTCTTCTTCTGTGGTATGTCACAGAGCACCACAGCTTGTCTTCTTCTGTGGTATGTCACAGAACACCACAGCTTGTCTTCTTCTGTGGTATGTCACAGAGCACCACAGCTTGTCTTCTTCTGTGGTATGTCCCAGAACACCACAGCTTGTCTTCTTCTGTGATATATCCCAGAGCACCACAGCTTGTCTTCTTCTGTGGTATGTCCCAGAGCACCACAGCTTGTCTTCTTCTGTGGTATATCCCAGAACCCCACAGCCTGTCTTCTTCTGTGGTATGTCCCAGACGACCACAGATTGTCTTCTTCTGTGGTATGTCCCAGAGCACCACAGCTTGTCTTCTTCTGTGGTATGTCCCAGAGCACCAGAGCTTGTCTTCTTCTATGGTATGTCCCAGAACACCACAGCTTGTCTTCTTCTGTGGTATGTCACAGAGCACCACAGCTTGTCTTCTTCTGTGGTATGTCCCAGAGTACCACAGCTTGTCTTCTTCTGTGGTATGTCACAGAGCACCACAGCTTGTCTTCTTCTGTGGTATGTCACAGAGCACCACAGCTTGTCTTCTGCTGTGGTATGTCACAGAGCACCACAGCTTGTCTTCTGCTGTGGTATGTCACAGAGTACCACAGCTTGTCTTCTTCTGTGGTATGTCACAGAGCACCACAGCTTGTCTTCTGCTGTGGTATGTCACAGAGCACCACAGCTTGTCTTCTGCTGTGGTATGTCAGAGCACCACAGCTTGTCTTCTTCTGTGGTATGTCACAGAGCACCACAGCTTGTCTTCTTCTGTGGTATGTCACAGAGCACCACAGCTTGTCTTCTGCTGTGGTATGTCACAGAGCACCACAGCTTGTCTTCTTCTGTGGTATGTCCCAGAGTACCACAGCTTGTCTTCTTCTGTGGTATGTCACAGAGCACCACAGCTTGTCTTCTTCTGTGGTATGTCACAGAGCACCACAGCTTGTCTTCTGCTGTGGTATGTCACAGAGCACCACAGCTTGTCTTCTGCTGTGGTATGTCACAGAGTACCACAGCTTGTCTTCTTCTGTGGTATGTCACAGAGCACCACAGCTTGTCTTCTGCTGTGGTATGTCACAGAGCACCACAGCTTGTCTTCTGCTGTGGTATGTCAGAGCACCACAGCTTGTCTTCTTCTGTGGTATGTCACAGAGCACCACAGCTTGTCTTCTTCTGTGGTATGTCACAGAGCACCACAGCTTGTCTTCTTCTGTGGTATGTCACAGAGCACCACAGCTTGTCTTCTTCTGTGGTATGTCCCAGAGCACCACAGCTTGTCTTCTTCTGTGATATATCCCAGAGCACCACAGCTTGTCTTCTTCTGTGGTATGTCCCAGAGCACCACAGCTTGTCTTCTTCTGTGGTATATCCCAGAACCCCACAGCCTGTCTTCTTCTGTGGTATGTCCCAGACGACCACAGATTGTCTTCTTCTGTGGTATGTCCCAGAGCACCACAGCTTGTCTTCTTCTGTGTTATGTCCCAGAGCACCAGATCTTGTCTTCTTCTATGGTATGTCCCAGAACACCACAGCTTGTCTTCTTCTGTGGTATGTCCCAGAACACCACAGCTTGTCTTCTTCTGTGGTATGTCCCAGAACACCACAGCTTGTCTTCTTCTGTGGTGTATCAAAGAGCACAGAGATTATACTCCATAAATGGGAGGGATAAGTATGGGCCTACTCAGACTTGCTGAGAAGAAGCTAAAGTGAGTTAGACTGGGCATCCAGTTGTGGGGGTTACCCCAGTCACAAAGATCTCTCTCTCTCTGCCCTCTCTGTCCTCTCCCTCTCTCTCTGTCCTCTCCCTCTCTCCTGTCTACTCCCTCTTTATATGTTTACATTGCCAAAGCAGTAAAAATTACAATCACAAAAGTTCCAAAAGAATAAAGATATTTGTCTATATACAGTGTTGTAACGATGTGCAAATAGTGAAACGTACAAAAGGGACAATAAATAAAAATAAATATAGGTTGTATTTACAATGGTGTTTGTTCTTCACTGGTTGCCCTTTTCTTGTGGCAATAGGTCACAAATCTTACTGCTGTGACGGCACACTGCGGTATTTCACTCAGTAGATATGGGAGTTTATCAAGATCTGTGTAATCTGTCTCTAATATGGTCATACATTTGGCAGGAGGTTAGGAAGTGCAGCTCAGTTTCCACCTCATTTTATGGGCAGTGAGCACATAGCCTATCTTCTCTTGAGAGCCAGGTCTGCCTATGGCGGCTTTTCTCAATAGCAAGGCTATGCTCGCTGAGTCTGTACATAGTCAAAGCTTTCCTTAATTTGGGGTCAGGTATTCTGCCACTGTGTACTCTCTGTTTAGGGCCAAATAGCATTCTAGTTTGCTCTCTCTCTCTCTCTCTCTGTCCTCTCCCTCTCTGTCCTCTCCCTCTGTCCTCACTCTCTCTGTCCTCTCCCTCTGTCCTCTCCCTCTCTGTCCTCTCTCTCTGTCCTCTCCCTCTGTCCTCACTCTCTCTGTCCTCTCTCTCTGTCCTCACTCTCTCTGTCCTCTCCCTCTGTCCTCTCCCTCTCTGTCCTCTCCCTCTGTCCTCTCCCTCTGTCCTCACTCTCTCTGTCCTCTCCCTCTGTCCTCTCCCTCTCTGTCCTCTCTCTCTGTCCTCTCCCGCTGTCCTCTCCCTCTCTGTCCTCTCTTTCTGTCACCTCTCTCTCTCTCTCTCTCCTCCACCTCTCCTCCTCTCCCCCTGTGTCTGCATGTCTGCTTAAGCACGATCAATGACACATCAGCAGGGGGAGAAGAGTGTCCAGACACTGTCCTGTCTTTACCTCCACAGGATCCAAGGAGAAGGAGGAGGAGGAGGAGATGGAGGAGGAGGAGGAGGAGGAGCAGGGAAGAGGAATAGGAAGCAGTAATTGACTATAGAGTGTTTATGGTGAGGAGATAATTGTAACCAAAAATCTAACAGATCTGATTATGGGGTTTGTTTCAACTGCTAGTAGCTGCCCTGCTGCTACCTCCTCCTGGTATTGGTTTGCTTACTACTTCCCAAATGGCACCATGCTCCCTATATAGTGCACTACTTTTGACCAGGGTCCATAGGGATTAGGGTGCCATTTGGGACGCATGCCATATATCTCTAAACTAGAAAGTTAATATCCATATCAGACCTGCATCAGGATTTGGTTTTCTGTGCTGTGCTTTAAAACAAACTGATCCACACCATCAGAATCAGAATCACTCGATGTATAGGGGTATATATCCTCTGATTGCTTTATGAAGGTTAGAGGAGGGTTAGAGAGGGTTAGAGGAGGGTTAGAGAGGGTTAGAGGAGGGTTAGAGAGGGTTAGAGGAGGGTTAGAGAGGGTTAGAGGAGGGTTAGAGGAGGGTTAGAGGAGGGTTAAAGGAAGTTTAGAGGAGTGTTAGAGGAGGGTTAGAGGAGGGTTAGGGGAAGGTTAGAAGAGGGTTAGAGGAAGGTTAGAGGAGGGTTAGAGGAGGGTTAGAGGAGGGTTAGAGGAAGGTTATAGGAGGGATAGACGAGGGTTAGAGGAAGGTTAGAGGAGGGTTAGAGGAGGGTTAGAGGAAGGTTAGAGGAGTGTTAGAGGAGGGTTAGAGGAGGGTTAGGGGAAGGTTGTAAAAGAGGTTGTTGCTGTAAAAGAGGTTGTTGCTGTAAAAGAGGCCTTTGCTGTAAAATAGCTGCTGTAAAAGAGATAGTTGCTGTAAAAGAGAGTTTCGCTGTAAAATAGGTTGTTGCTGTAAAAGAGGCCTTTGCTGTAAAATAGTTGCTGTAAAAGATGTAGTTGCTGTAAAAGAGAGTTTCGCTGTAAAATAGGTTGTTGCTGTAAAAGAGGCCTTTGCTGTAAAATAGTTGCTGTAAAAGATGTAGTTGCTGTAAAAGAGGTTGTTGCTGTAAAATAGGCCTTTGTTGTAAAATAGTTGCTGTAAAATATGTAGTTGATATAAAATAGGTTGTTGCTGTAAAATAGGTTGTTGCTGTAAAAGAGGCCTTTGCTGTAAAATAGTTGCTGTAAAATAGATAGTTGCTGTAAAATAGGTTGTTGCTTTAAAAGAGATATTTGCTGTAAAAGAGGTCATTGCTGCGAAACATCATGTATTCCCAGTCAACCAATCCGCTGAAATAATGGTTCATTATAATACCACATGGCCATTAATATAAGTGATTTGTAAATGATGATCAATTATTTCTAAATGGTGATAAATTAACATGACACGCAGCACAAATACACACAGATGGTCCTATAATTTAAGGACAATAATTTCCTCTAAACTTGTTTGATGGGTAACCAGCTGCCAGAAACAGAGAGCCTGTTGACTGGTGTGAGTGTGGACAGATGAAAACAAATAGAACCTATTTCATCGTTCTGCTACTAGCCTAGATGTACAGTATTCATGCATCTCAAATGGCATCCTATTCCTTACATACTACCCTACTTTTGACAAGAACCCTATGTGCCCTTGTCAAAAATAGTGCACTATAAAGGGAATAGGGTGCCATTTGAAACGCAATGTTTCCATAATGCATGAACATTACCATTCAGTATGTTTCCATAATGCATGAACATTACCATTCAGTATGTTTCCATAATGCATGAGCATTACCATTCAGTATGTTTCCATAATGCATGAACATTACCATTCAGTATGTTTCCATAATGCATGAACATTACCATTCAGTATGTTTCCATAATGCATGAACATTACCATTCAGTATGTTTCCATAATGCATGAACATTACCATTCAGTATGTTTCCATAATGCATGAACATTACCATTCAGTATGTTTCCATAATGCATGAACATTACCATTCAGTATGTTTCCATAATGCATGAACATTACCATTCAGTATGTTTCCATAATGCATGAATTCATTACCATTCAGTATGTTTCCATAATGCATGAACATTACCATTCAGTATGTTTCCATAATGCATGAACATTACCATTCAGTATGTTTCCATAATGCATGAGCATTACCATTCAGTATGTTTCCATAATGCATGAGCATTACTGTAACTGTCATTACACCTGCCAAGAAGAGTTAAACACATTAGATTCAGTATGTTTGATAATATGGACATTTTCATTCAGCATGTTTCCATAATATGATATGTCACAGTGGTTGAGTGGTCTCTCTCTCCCTCAGTTTCCATAATGCTCATTACCATTCAGTATCTCATCTCTGTCTGTCTGTCTCCATAATGCATGAACATTACCATTCTATCTCTCTCTGCATGAACATTCTCTCTGTTTCTCTCTCTGAACATTCCATTCAGTATGTTTCCTCTCTGAGCATTCCCTGTAACTGTCTACACTCTCTCTCTCAGATCTCTCTCTCATTCTCTCTTTTCTCTCCCCCTCAGTGGCTCTCTCTCTCTCCTCAGTCTCTCTCTCTCTCTCTCTCTCTCTCTCTCTCTCTCTCTCTCTCTCTCTCTCTCTCTCTCTCTCTCTCTCTCTCTCTCTCTCTCTCTCTCCCTCTCTCTCTCTCCTCTCTCTCTCTCTCTCTCCCTCAGTCTCTCTCTCTCTCTCTCTCTCTCTCTCTCTCTCTCTCTCTCTCTCTCTCTCTCTCTCTCTCTCTCTCTCTCTCTCTCTCTCTCTCTCTCTCTCTCTCTCTCTCTCTCCCTCAGTCTCTCTCTCTCTCTCTCTCTCTCTCTCTCTCAGTCTCTCTCTCTCTCTCCCTCAGTCTCTCTCTCTCTCTCTCTCTCTCTCTCTCTCTCTCTCTCTCTCTCTCTCTCTCTCTCTCTCTCTCTCTCCCTCTCTCTCTCTCTCTGGCTCTGTCTCTCTCTCTCTCTCTCTCTCTCTCTCTCTCTCTCTCTCTCTCTCTCTCTCTCTCTCTCTCACTCTCTATTTCTCTCTCTCTCTCTCACTCTCTCTCTCTCTCACACTCTTTCTCTCTCTCTCGCACTCCCGTCATCCTTGTCAGTTGTCATAATTATCTGTGATCATTGGTCCAAAAACCTCCTAACTTTAATTATTAAAACATTCTTCTATAATACCTTCGAAACTTGAATGTGCTACGGGAAGGTGGCTAGAGAACTGTCAAGCCGAGTTGTATTTCTGCTCTCTCTTTTGAGACACGATAAGTAACAGACTTAATGAGGAGCTCGGTGATCGAAGGAGCAACCCGTGTATTTTTTAACACACAAATTAGGAATGGTCTGATTATTTCCAGGCTATGATTTATGTTCACGCTGCATGCTTCATCCAGCCAGCCAGGCAGACACTCACACGGTATTTTGTCTGTATTATTTTTGACGGCAGCAGCACAACACAAGATAGCAGTATAGCAACGAACGCTGGCAGCAAGCGTGGCGTTAAATGAAACGCGAAGGAGGTTTTCAGCACCACGGAGAGCAACTGTCGCAGCACTCGATCTGCGCGCATAATGGAGTGGAAGGCAGAGAGAGAGAGAATTCCCCTCAAAGAACAATCAATCACTCATATAAGCTACTGACTGGATGAGTGCGGTACATCAATATAGGCTACACATTAATTAAAATGATCGCCTTAACCATGATTCATTAACTTATGCAACATCAGCACATCCAGCCGATTGGCTGCGTAGTTCTTTGGCACTCTGGAGACAACGAGGGACGAGTGGAAGAAAGAGTGAGAGAGAGAAAGAGAGAGAGACAGAGAGAGAGAGAGAGAGAGAGAGAGAGAGAGAGAGAGAGAGAGAGAGAGAGAGAGAGAGAGAGAGAGAGAGAGAGACATAGAGGTGTCAATTAGGACCTACACTTTCTAACCCTCATTAACGTTGTCAGTAGGCTCATGAGTGGTCCAATATAGCCAACTGAAACGTGGCTTGGAGTTTCTTTAATCAGTTACGTTTACCAGCCTTACAATACGAGGGTCTATAAATAAAAACATTTACTGTACCATGAAGCTTTCACAGGGTGTGAAATAGTTATGATGGGCATATGTTTCATATGATATAATAGAATAGGCCTAGAATGCAGAAGATTGGGCTTTATCAGTGAGAAACTGCAGTGATACGTGACTGTGGTGTAGGCCTACCAATAACCTCTTTAGTAGCCAAGCTCGTTTCGACACGTTGTGAACTGAACACATTCACAACCACCCTCTCCAAGAGGCAACACCTACCCCAGCGTTGTCATGGTGACAATGGTGTACCAGAAAGCAGCGGGAATGCTGGTGAACTTGGTGGAAGCGGAGCCCTTCTCTGCGTAGAACATCACAGTGGCGAAGATAATGATGGCCATGGTGAGGGAGAAGAGGAGGAAGCCCAGCTCCGAGGCGCAGCTCTTCAGTGTGTAGCCCAGGATACGCAGCCCCGCAGAGTGGCGGGAGAATTTGAAAATCCTGAAAACCCGGAAGACCCTGAGGGTGACGAAAGCCCCGCTCACTTGGTCATTGTCCGTCATGACCAAGCCGATGTAGTAAGGCATGATGGCAACCACGTCGATGATGCTCATCACACTCTTCATAAAGTTGTACCGGCTGGGGGCTGCGATTAACCGTAAGAGGTACTCGATGGTAAAGATCATGACGCAGGCCGTGTCCAGGCAGAAGAAGGCCACTGCGTAACGGTCCCCGCATGAGATCTCCTTGGCGCGGTTGGGGAGGGTTCCACACGGCACCGTCTCCACCACGTTGGCCATGACTGAGATGGCTATGAAAAACCCGGTGACATAGTAGAGGACCAGGGCCGTGGTGCTCGTGTGGGGGTTCTCAAAAGCCCGCCACATGTACTCCCGGAAGGTCATGTTTAGCGGAGCTATATCTTCTTTCTCATCGTCCTCGTCATCTTGCTGCCTCTCCTGGTTCTCGCGCCGCCGGTCCTTGTACTCCTCATAGCAACAGTCGCCAATAATCTCAGGTATGATCCCAAAAAACGACAACTCTTCATCGTAAGCTGCAATACACTCTTGGCGTGGGTAGTGCAGTTTTCCCGTGCGATAGAAATTCAGAATGTGTCTAAAAATATCAGGGTCACGGTCAAAAAAGTACTCTTTTGTTTCCTCGTGGAAAAAGAAATCCCTTTCGGTGCTCCCCAGTAAAGTGTCCGGATAGCGTTCCAAAGTGTTACTCCACGTCTGGAACTTCTGACCGCTGACGTTGAGGATGATAAGTCCCTGGTCTTGGGATTTCTTATTTACCCGGGGAGGAATGGGCATAGGACCGGTAGCAACCGGCATCCATCCTATAGCCGCCGCTCGGGCGAAGGGGAGCCATGCCGCCACTCCTGCAGCCATGCTGACCGGTTGGAACGAGCCGGTGTGTTTTGAACGAACCTGCTGCTTCGGCAATCACAGTGCTATGGCTTGGACATGGATAGGTGAATGGACATCTACAGAGGGGACAATACAAGGGATTAGAATAGCATTGGCAAAACTATATTCAAAAGCTTAAGTTTGTGTTGGTTATAGGCTAATGTGGGTTATTTTAGATGGTCTAATGTTAAAACTAGACTTTTGGTTTGTAATATAGTTGGGGTTGGGGAGTAGAGGATGGCATCAATATACATTGATTTTCAATTAAAGTTGTCAATTGTTTTGTTGCAAAGAATATAAATGGGAACTAAACACACACACATCAGTCTAAATATGAACAATTGAAACAGAAAAAAATATAGATTTAATGAAAATCTTACCATAACTTGTTCTTCACAATGCATAGTCTCCATACGAGTAGCGGTAGTAAACCGGAAGGTTGCGAGTTCAAATCCCCGATCTGACAAGGTACAAATCTGTCGTTCTGCCCCTTGACAGGCAGTTAACCCGCAGTTCCTAGGCCGTCATTGAAAATAAGAATTTGTTCTTAACTGACTTGCCTAGTTAAATAAAGGTAAAATATATTTTAAAAAATAGCCTACTTCTGTTCCACGCGCTTCACTTTACGCCAACAAGCAGGGACAATCCTCCAAGCAAAGCCCTGGTAAATAACGGAGCATCAACAAGTTAGAGAATCAGCCAGTAGTTTCAGCGGTCTCCCTCTATCCACGTTCGATATTCCATCCACCGTTTATCTTTACATCACCCGGTAAGAAAGAGAAAACGGTCAGTTAGCGGTGTCTCTCCGGTGCCTATTTTCTTCCGTTGCAGCTGCTCTGCAATAAAAGCGCAACTAATCTGCTCCTCTCACATCCACTGACTGACTGCAAGACCACCCCCTCAGGAACTGAGCGAGAGTGTGTGGAGAAAAGAGAGGAGACGGGAAAAGATGCAGCGATTAAAAAGGAGTGGTCTCCCCGCAGGTTTAAACATTTCACAACTGGTGGTGTGGTTCGTTAAAACAGATGAACTCATTAATATAAAACGGGAAGTCACGAATTAGGTGTTATCTCCAAAACTGTGAAAGTTATCCGCGACCGACTGGGAGCCTGCTTTGTTTGGATCACTGAAATGCATCGTGATTTCCCGCGATGACTCGTTATGTTTAGTGTAGTGTGTGTCAAGTGCTGTTCGCGTTCGTTACATCATTTTATAACAGTTGGAATATGAGTGAATTATGTTAAATGCTCACTCAGCTATTTTTTCCGTGTATCTTATACGGGTATTTTGCTGAGAAGCCTTGTAATTGTGCTTATAGATCCGCATTGCTTGCTCTTTAGGGTTTTAGGTTGGGTATCTGTAAAGTATCAGGGAGTCATACCGAGACCAAGGTCTCTGTTACAGATGAGCCCCGAGCTACATAAATTACAGAAAATACACTCATCAATATAAATACCAAATGCAAATAGAAAGAGAAACATGGTCATAAAAAACAACCACCTTCATCAGTAATAAGGTCCTCAATCAGCCTTCTGAATTGACCTAGTGACACCAGAACATCACCTTCATCAGTAATAAGGTCCTTAATCAGCCTTCTGAATCGACCTAGTGACACCAGAACATCACCTTCATCAGTAATAAGGTCCTTAATCAGCCTTCTGAATCGACCTAGTGACACCAGAACATCACCTTCATCAGTAATAAGATCCTCAATCAGCCTTCTGAATTGACCTAGTGACACCAGAACATCACCTTCATCAGTAATAAGATCCTCAATCAGCCTTCTGAATCGACCTAGTGACACCAGAACATCACCTTCATCAGTAATAAGATCCTCAATCAGCCTTCTGAATTGACCTAGTGACACCAGAACATCACCTTCATCAGTAATAAGGTCCTCAATCAGCCTTCTGAATTGACCTAGTGACACCAGGACCTATTTCTATAAGAATAAGTGAAATTTTTAACCTACTCATCAATATGCTTTTTAAAAGACAGCTTTTCATCTTTCCGAGATGCCCAGATGTTTGAAATCACGGACATGATCAATATGTACACCGTCCAAAGTACATATGCTAAAATCATCAGTAATTTGTATGTGTTCCGGAGAACAATATATACTTAGTTTTACCTGCATTCAATATTAATTTCAGGCCATTAATGTTTTTCTGTAATACAATGAAGGCAGACAGTAGTTCAGATAGAGCCTGGTCAGCTGTGGGGGCAATAGAATACAAAACAGTATCATTGACATACAAGTAAGTGCATGTTAAAGTTTTTTTTTTTACAGACAAATAGATATTGTTAATGTAAACAGTAAAAAGTACAGAACCCAGAATTGACCCCTGCGGGACACCTTTCGTAATATCCAGGAAACCTTTATCACCGTCAGTAGTTATACATTGAGTTCTATATGTCAAGTAATGTTTAAGCCAGTTACATTCAGCCTGGTCTAGGCCAATAGAAGAAAGCCTCTGTATTAGCAGTGAGTGATCAATAGTATTGAAATCCTCTGTATTAGCAGGGAGTGATCAACAGTATTGAAATCCTCTGTATTAGCAGTGAGTGATCAACAGTATTGAAATCCTCTGAATTGGCAGTGAGTGATCAACAGTATTGAAATCCTCTGTATTAGCAGTGAGTGATCAACAGTATTGAAATCCTCTGAATTGGCAGTGAGTGATCAACAGTATTGAAATCCTCTGTATTAGCAGTGAGTGATCAACAGTATTGAAATCCTCTGAATTGGCAGTGAGTGATCAACAGTATTGAAATCCTCTGTATTAGCAGTGAGTGATCAACAGTATTGAAATCCTCTGTATTAGCAGTGAGTGATCAATAGTATTGAAATCCTCTGTATTAGCAGTGAGTGATCAATAGTATTGAAATACTCTGTATTAGCAGGGATTGATCAACAGTATCGAAATACTCTGACAGGTCAATGAAGAGGGCAGCACAATGTTGCCTTTTATCCACACAGTTAACCACATCATTTATAACTAGGGGTGCAGCAGAGACCTGGTCTAAAACCCAACTGATGATCATGTAGAATACATGTCAAAGATAAGAAAGATCTTAGCTGAGAATTAATCAGAACATTCTAATATTTTAACTAGGCAAGAAGGTTTAGAAATAGACCGGTATTTATTTAGGTCACAAGGGTCAACGCCCCTGTAAAGGGGGAGTACCTGGGCTGCCTTCCAAACCTTGGGGACAGTACCAGATATAATCGTCAGGTATAAAATATGGGATAATGATTCAGCAAACATGTAAAAAAAAAAAAAGCCTATATAAAATACATTTGATTGATTGATTCATTGGTAGTAGCAGGAACCGAGAGTGAATTGAAGGATTAAAACGGACGGTTGTGTGACGTTTCGTTGATGTTTAGATGAAGATTCATTCACTGAACAGGTTGTTCATCAGCCTCCTAGAGAATATGAACACATCTCATTATGCACCATTTGGGATTCTTCGGTAATACCTATATTGCCTCTATATGGCTAGAAACATAGAAATATAATAAACTAAATATAATTCAGTGTAGTAAATCCATAAACCTCTATTATATGTGGTAAGTAGACTAAACCTAATGTGAATGGTCGTGACTCGTGACTTGTTGTACAGTGAGGAGGCTACGCTGAAGCCTGCAGCCTACAGCACTGCTCCTTCGTTCTCTCTCTAATATAACCATTACCAATGTCTATCATGTGTTCTATAATACAAACACTGACTCCCGCTTCTCTAGAGAGAGAGAGAGAGAGAGAGAAAGAAGCAGATAGTCTGACGTAGCGTGGGCTGTGCTGGCTCTGCGCAGTATTCTCTAGTGGGAGTGAGGAGAGAGAGAGAGAGAGAGAGAGAGAGAGAGAGAGAGAGAGAGAGAGAGAGAGAGAGAGAGAGAGAGAGAGAGAGAGAGAGAGAGAGAGAGAGAGAGAGAGAGAAAGAGAGATTGAGAGAGAGAGAGAGAGAGAGAGAGAGAGAGAGAGAGAGAGAGAGAGAGAGAGAGAGAGAGAGAGAGAGAGAGAGAGAGAAGCAGCTAGTCTGACGTAGCACTGGCTGTGCTGGCTGTGCTGGCTGTGCTGGCTGTGCTGGCTGTGCTGGCTCCACGCAGTATTCAAGACAGCTGTGGAAGCGCGTGCCTGTGAAGCTGAAAGCATGTGTTGCTGCCTAGTGTGAATTATCAGACTGGGAGATGAATGCACCTGCAACCAGCCAAGGCAGACATTAGGGAAAAGGGTTTCCACTAGATAGCACAGCCACAAAATCAAAATGCTTTTTGGTCTTAATTCAAGGGTAGGGTTAGGCATAAGGTTAGCAGTGTGGTTAAGGTCAGACAGTGGGGAAAGGGTATCACAAACAGAACAGCTCCCTTGAGATGGGTCATTTGTCGTCACAGACCATGGCAAAAGCCTCTTCAACGTTGTTGTTTTTCCAGGACCATGGAAAGCGAGCAGCATTCATCAGACAGAAGACACCATTTTCCCCCTCGTGCGGCCTGCTAATTGTAGAAGGCTAGGGTTCAAGGTCATTTGAATGCACAGTGAGTGAACACACACATACTCACACAGATACACACACATACACCACACATACACACACCACACACACACACACACACACACACACACACACACACACACACACACACACACACACACACACACACACACACACACACACACACACACACACACACACACACACACACACACACACACACACACACACACACACACACACACACACACACACACACACACACACACACACACACACACACCACACATACACACACGACATGTACTGCTGTGCTCGGATGAGTGGTGTTGACAGTATGTCATTGATTTAATTACCTACCTAGCTCAGTGTAATCGTGGATTTTGACTCGTTATATGCATTAATTAGCTAGATCTTCCTCCATACTGAAGCAGGAGCACCAGTAGCATGAAGAGATGTGAAAACAGACATCTTCTGCCTGCGAGAGCACTGCCTGAAGGTGAACTGCTTCTCGTTATGTAACTCATATCACCAAGGATTCCCTACCACCTATTTTTGGCAACGGGATCTGTCATGTAGAATCAAAGGCACCAGTGATGGAGGAGGTGGGAAATCCCCAAAGTATTGTAACATTCAACAATATGATTCTCAAGCATCAGGCTGCCTCTCTGACATAATGAATAATGCCATTTCTGTATGATACCGTATGCCTGCTGAACATGTTAACTGGGAACACAGAGAGACGAGAGGCGTCACCCCAACCCTGAGTGGGTTTGTGGGTGGGTGGGGGGTTGTGGGTGAGTGAGTTTGTGGGTGGGTGGGGGGTTGTGGGGGTTGTGGGTGAGTGAGTGAGTTTTGTGGGTGAGTGAGTTTGTGGGTGAGTGAGTTTGTGGGTGAGTGAGTTTGTGGGTGGGTGGGCTTGTGGGTGAGTGAGTTTGAGGGTTTGTGGGTGAGTGAGTTTGTGGGTGAGTGAGTTTGTGGGTGAGTGAGTGTGTGTGTTTGTGGGTGGGTGTGTTTGTTTGTGGGTGAGTGAGTGAGTTTGTGGGTGGGTGGGTTTGCGGGTGAGTGAGTTTGTGGGTGAGTGAGTTTGTGGGTGGGTGGGTTTGCGGGTGAGTGAGTTTGTGGGTGAGTGAGTGTGTGTGTTTGTGGGTGGGTGTGTTTGTTTGTGGGTGAGTGAGTGAGTTTGTGGGTGGGTGGGTTTGCGGGTGAGTGAGTTTGTGGGTGAGTGAGTTTGTGGGTGGGTGGGTTTATGGGTGGGTGGGTTTGTGGGTTTGTGGGTGGGTTTGTGGTTGAGTGAGTTTGTGGGGTGGGGGGTTGTGGGTGGGTGGGTTTGTCGGTGATGAGTTTGTGGGGTGGGGGTGGGGGTTGTGGGGGGGTTTGTCGGTGATGAGTTTGTGGGGTGGGGGGGGGTGGATGGGTGGGTGGGTTTGTCGGTGATGAGTTTTGGGTGGGTGGGTGGGTGGTTTTGTAGGTTTGTGGCCCTTCATACCCTTCGGATAACTCACTTAGCTTTTCTTCTCAGATCCTCTCTGCACACGAAAGCATGTATCCATTCACACACACACACAATTTAGAATCTTCGGTGATTGTATGACAGTCTGCAGTCTGCTCAGCGTAACTACTAGACCCCAGTTCTACAGCCATAGTTTATTGGTGTGTGTGTGTGTCCTGTTTTCCCCTCATATGTTTATACAGACTCCAGCTCATTGATGGAGATGAGATGATTAAACAGATGAGTTCCCTCCACTGGAGACGTGTCCATACACTGCCTGTCCAGAGAGAGGTGGAGGCCACAGGCCAGCAGGGTCCGTTTCATTCAGGTCAAGAAGATGGCAAGCAGACCTGGGTTCAAATACCAGAGACAGCAGGGGTTTCAACTGTGGAACCCAGTTGCTACATTTTGAATATGAAAATTAATTTGATCAAACAAAACGATGCTACATTTTTATCTCTGGGACCCTCAGGATGATAAATCAGAGCAAGATGACTGAATGTAAGTACATTGTTTTGTTTGTTGTTGTCTCCTCAAACAATAGCATGGTATTTTTTTCAATATAATAGCTACTGTAAATTGGACACTGCAGTTAGATTAAGAATTTAATTTTTCTGCCCATATAAATGGTATTTTGCTATTTTATTTAGGGTCCCCATTAGCTGTTGCAAAAGCAGCAGCTACTCTTCCTGGGGTCCACACAAAACATGAAACATGACATAATGCAGAACATCAATAGACAAGAACAGCAGCAAGGGCAGAACTACATATCAAGGCACAAGGCGAGACCCAAATGCAGACACAGGAGGCAGATGGTTGGAGTCTTGCAATGTTTATTAATCCAAAGGGTTAGGCAAGAGAATGGTCATGGACAGGCAAAACGGTCCAAACCAGATCAGAGTCCAGGAGGTACAGAGTGTCAGGCAGAAATGTCAGGCAGGCGGGTACAGAGTCCAGAAACAGGCAAGGGTCAAAACCGGGAGGACTAGAAAAAGGAAAATCTATAAAGCAGGATAACAGGAAAACCGCTGGTTGACTTGGAAACATACAAGACGAACTGGCACAGAGAGACAGGAAACACAGGGATAAATACACTAGTACAGAGAGACAGGAAACACAGGGATAAATACACTAGTACAGAGAGACAGGAAACGCAGGGATAAATACACTGGCACAGAGAGATAGGAAACGCAGGGATAAATACACTAGTACAGAGAGACAGGAAACACAGGGATAAATACTCTAGTACAGAGAGACAGGAAACGCAGGGATAAATACACTGGCACTGAGAGACAGGAAACACAGGGATAAATACACTAGTACAGCGAGACAGGAAACACAGGGATAAATACACTAGTACAGAGAGACAGGAAACACAGGGATAAATACACTAGTACAGAGAGACAGGAAACACAGGGATAAATACACTAGTACAGAGAGACAGGAAACACAGGGATAAATACATGAGTACAGAGAGACAGGAAACACAGGGATAAATACACTGGGGAAAACAATACGAACTGGCACAGAGAGACAGGAAACACAGGGATGAGTACATTGGCCCAGAGAGACAGGAAACGCAGGGATAAGTACACTGGCCCAGAGAGACAGGAAACAGGGATAAGTACACTGGCCCAGAGAGACAGGAAACACAGGGATAAGTACACTGGCCCAGAGAGACAGGAAACACAGGGATAAGTACACTGGCCCAGAGAGACAGGAAACACAGGGATAAATACACTGGCCCAAAGAGACAGGAAACACAGGGATAAATACACTGGCCCAGAGAGACAGGAAACACATGGATAAATACACTGATACAGAGAGACAGGAAACACAGGGATAAATACACTGGTACAGAGAGACAGAAAACACAGGGATAAATACACTGGTACAGAGAGACAGGAAACACAGGGATAAATACACTGGCCCAAAGAGACAGGAAACACAGGGATAAATACACTAGTACAGAGAGACAGGAAACATAGGGATAAATACACTAGTACAGAGAGACAGGAAACACAGGGATAAATACACTAGTACAGAGAGACAGGAAACAGGGATAAATACACTGGCACAGAGAGACAGGAAACACAGGGATAAATACACTGGGGAAAACAATACGAACTGGCACAGAGAGACAGGAAACACAGGGATGAGTACATTGGCCCAGAGAGACAGGAAACGCAGGGATAAGTACACTGGCCCAGAGAGACAGGAAACAGGGATAAGTACACTGGTACAGAGAGACAGAAAACACATGGATAAATACACTGATACAGAGAGACAGGAAACACAGGGATAAATACACTGATACAGAGAGACAGAAAACACAGGGATAAATACACTGGTACAGAGAGACAGAAAACACATGGATAAATACACTGATACAGAGAGACAGGAAACACAGGGATAAATACACTGGTACAGAGGGACAGAAAACACAGGGATAAATACACTGGTACAGAGAGACAGGAAACACAGGGATAAATACACTGGTACAGAGGGACAGAAAACACAGGGATAAATACACTGGTACAGAGAGACAGGAAACACAGGTATAAATACACTGGCCCAAAGAGACAGGAAACACAGGGATAAATACACTGGCCCAGAGAGACAGGAAACACATGGATAAATACACTGATACAGAGAGACAGGAAACACAGGGATAAATACACTGGTACAGAGAGACAGAAAACACAGGGATAAATACACTAGTACAGAGAGACAGGAAACACAGGGATAAATACATGAGTACAGAGAGACAGGAAACACAGGGATGAGTACACTGGGGAAAACAATACGAACTGGCACAGAGAGACAGGAAACACAGGGATGAGTACATTGGCCCAGAGAGACAGGAAACGCAGGGATAAGTACACTGGCCCAGAGAGACAGGAAACAGGGATAAGTACACTGGCCCAGAGAGACAGGAAACACAGGCATAAATACACTGGTACAGAGAGACAGAAAACACAGGGATAAATACATGAGTACAGAGAGACAGGAAACACAGGGATAAATACACTGGTACAGAGAGACAGAAAACACAGGGATAAATACACTGATACAGAGAGACAGGAAACACATGGATAAATACACTGATACAGAGAGACAGAAAACACATGGATAAATACACTGATACAGAGAGACAGGAAACACATGGATAAATACACTGATACAGAGAGACAGGAAACACAGGGATAAATACACTGGTACAGAGAGACAGAAAACACAGGGATAAATACACTGATACAGAGAGACAGGAAACACAGGGATAAATACACGGGTACAGAGAGACAGGAAACACAGGGATAAATACACTGATACAGAGAGACAGAAAACACAGGGATAAATACACTGGCCCAGAGAGACAGGAAACACATGGATAAATACACTGGTACAGAGAGACAGGAAACACAGGGATAAATACACTGGTACAGAGAGACAGGAAACACAGGGATAAATACACTGGTACAGAGAGACAGAAAACACAGGGATAAATACACTGATACAGAGAGACAGGAAACACAGGGATAAATACACGGGTACAGAGAGACAGGAAACACAGGGATAAATACACTGATACAGAGAGACAGAAAACACAGGGATAAATACACTGGCCCAGAGAGACAGGAAACACATGGATAAATACACTGGTACAGAGAGACAGGAAACACAGGGATAAATACACTGGTACAGAGAGACAGGAAACACAGGGATAAATACACTGGTACAGAGAGACAGAAAACACAGGGATAAATACACTGATACAGAGAGACAGAAAACACAGGGATAAATACACTGGCCCAGAGAGACAGGAAACACATGGATAAATACACTGGTACAGAGAGACAGGAAACACAGGGATAAATACACTGGTACAGAGAGACAGGAAACACAGGGATAAATACACTGGTACAGAGAGACAGAAAACACAGGGATAAATACACTGGTACAGAGAGACAGAAAACACAGGGATAAATACACTGATACAGAGAGACAGGAAACACAGGGATAAATACACGGATACAGAGAGACAGGAAACACAGGGATAAATACACTGGCCCAAAGAGACAGGAAACACAGGGATAAATACACTGGGGAAAACAAGCGACACCTGGAGGGGGTGGAGACAATAACGAGGACAGGTGAAACAGACCAGGGTGTGACACTACATCAATGTTTTTTAAAGGCACATGTGGCCTACATATCAATGCAGACACATAAACTATCTAGGTCAAATAGGGGAGAGGCGTTGTGCTGCGAGGTGTTGCTTTATCTGTTTTTTGAAACCAGGTTTGCTGTTTATTTGAGCAATATGAGATGGAAGGTGATTCCATGCAATAATGTCTCTATATAATACTGTACGCTTTCTTGAATTTGTTCTGTATTTGGGGACTGTGAAAAGACCCCTGGTGGCATGTCTGGTGGGGTAAGTGTGTGTGTCAGAGCTGGTGTGTAAATTGACTACTGGGATTTTCAACACATTAATATTTTTTATAAAAAGAAGAAGTGATGCAGTCCCCGTCTACCCTCAACTCTTAGCCAAGAGAGACTTGGCATGCATAGTAATAATATTAGCCCTCTGACTACAATTAAGAGCAAAACGTGCTGCTCTATTCTGGACCAGACCACCGGTTTAGGGACACCGATCCTACAGAGGATCAAGCCCAGGCAAGCTCAATCAAGCACAGATAAAAAAATATTTTCAATTATATCAAATCCTATTTGAACCCAGGTCTGTATGGCGTTGAAGGATGTTAGTGACACTTTGAAGTCATCTACTGAAGTTGATTTCTCACACTTTATTAGGTATGGCCAGACATAATACATCATGCAAATAATAATATTGCTAATAATAATAATTAATAATAATTTTCCCTAACGTGAGTGGTCCTGGCAGTTACTAATAGAACATTCCCCTCCCATGATGTCATGTAACATGGGACGTGAACCATGCGGAGACAAACAAAACAGAACTAATGTACACAACGTAATCACTGCGTGATGTCAAATTCAAAAGGGATCACATAGTTGACAGTAGTCAACAACGGAGTTACGTTTCAATTCAGTCCATTCAGAAACAAACAATTCACATCTTCCTCCTTGCTTTTCCCATGAGGGAATGTCAGTTTCCCCTTACGGAATTCAAATCACACGGCCCCAACCCTGGTACTCCCACACAAACCCTGGTACTCCCACACAAACCCTGGTACTCCCACACAAACCCTGGTACTCCCACACAAACCCTGGTACTCCCACACAAACCCTGGTACTCCCACACCAACCCTGGTACTCCCACACAAACCCTGGTACTCCTACACAAACCCTGGTACTCCCACATAAACCCTGGTACTCACACACAAACCCTGGTACTCCCACACCAACCCTGGTACTCCCACACAAACCCTGGTACTCCCACACAAACGGCCCCAACCCTGGTACTCCCACACAAACGGCCCCAAACCCTGGTACTTCCACACAAACGGCCCCAACCCTGGTAATCCCACACAAACCCTGGTACTCCCACACAAACCCTGGTACTCCCACACCAACCCTGGTACTCCCACACAAACCCTGGTACTCCCACACAAACGGCCCCAAACCCTGGTACTTCCACACAAACCCTGGTACTCCCAAACCCTGGTACTCCCA
>NC_060173.1:9607288-9617288 GCF_021184085.1 Oncorhynchus gorbuscha
CAAAGAGAGAGAGGGCTGTGTAGAGGCCACCCCCTAGCGACTGTGACTCCAACCCTACAACACAAAGAGAGAGAGGGCTGTGTAGAGGTCACCCCCTAGCGACTGTGACTCCAACCCGACAACACAAAGAGAGAGAGGGCTGTGTAGAGGTCACCCCCTAGCGACTGTGACTCCAACCCTACAACACAAAGAGAGAGAGGGCTGTGTAGAGGCCACCCCCTAGCGACTGTGACTCCAACCCTACAACACAAAGAGAGAGAGAGGGCTGTGTAGAGGCCACCCCCTAGCGACTGTGACTCCAACCCTACAACACAGAGAGAGAGAGAGAGAGGGCTGTGTAGAGGCCACCCCCCAGCGACTGTGACTCCAACCCTACAACACAAAGAGAGAGAGGGCTGTGTAGAGGTCACCCCCTAGCGACTGTGACTCCAACCCTACAACACAAAGAGAGAGAGGGCTGTGTAGAGGCCACCCCTAGCGACTGTGACTCCAACCCTACAACACAAAGAGAGAGAGGGCTGTGTAGAGGTCACCCCTAGCGACTGTGACTCCAACCCTACAACACAAAGAGAGAGAGGGCTGTGTAGAGGCCACCCCCTAGCGACTGTGACTCCAACCCTACAACACAAAAGAGAGAGGGCTGTGTAGAGGCCACCCCTAGCGACTGTGACTCCAACCCTACAACACAAAGAGAGAGAGGGCTGTGTAGAGGTCACCCCTAGCGACTGTGACTCCAACCCTACAGCACAGAGAGAGAGGGCTGTGTAGAGGCCACCCCTAGCGACTGTGACTCCAACCCTACAGCACAAAGAGAGAGGGCTGTGTAGAGGCCACCCCTAGCGACTGTGACTCCAACCCTACAACACAAAGAGAGAGAGGGCTGTGTAGAGGCCACCCCTAGCGACTGTGACTCCAACCCTACAACACAAAGAGAGAGGGCTGTGTAGAGGCCACCCCCTAGCGACTGTGACTCCAACCCTACAACACAAAGAGAGAGAGGGCTGTGTAGAGGTCACACCCCTAGCGACTGTGACTCCAACCCTACAACACAAAAGAGAGAGAGGGCTGTGTAGAGGCCACCCCCTAGCGACTGTGACTCCAACCCTACAACACAAAGAGAGAGAGGGCTGTGTAGAGGTCACCCCCTAGCGACTGTGACTCCAACCCTACAACACAAAAGAGAGAGGGCTGTGTAGAGGCCACCCCCTAGCGACTGTGACTCCAACCCTACAACACAAAAGAGAGAGAGAGGGCTGTGACTCCAACCCTAGAGGGCTGGTCAGGCCCCCCTAGCGACTGTGACTCCAACCCTACAACACAAAGAGAGAGGGCTGTGGAGAGGCCACCCCTAGCGACTGTGACTCCAACCCTACAACACAAAAGAGAGGGCTGTGTAGAGGCCACCCCTAGCGACTGTGACTCCAACCCTACAACACAAAGAGAGAGAGGGCTGTGTACAACACAAAGAGAGAGTAGAGGGCTGTGACTCCAAACCTACAACACAAAGAGGCCACCCCCTAGCGACTGTGACTCCAACCCTACAACACAAGAGAGAGAGGGCTGTGTAGAGGCCACCCCTAGCGACTGTGACTCCAACCCTACAACACAAAGAGAGAGAGGGCTGTGTAGAGGCCACCCCCTAGCGACTGTGACTCCAACCCTACAACACAAAGAGAGAGAGGGCTGTGTAGAGGCCACCCCTAGCGACTGTGACTCCAACCCTACAACACAAGAGAGAGAGGGCTGTGTAGAGGCCACCCCTAGCGACTGTGACTCCAACCCTACAACACAAAGAGAGAGAGGGCTGTGTAGAGGCCACCCCCTACAGCGACTGTGACTCCAACCCTACAACACAAAGAGAGAGAGGGCTGTGTAGAGGCCACCCCCTAGCGACTGTGACTCCAACCCTACAACACACAAAAAGAGAGAGAGGGCTGTGTAGAGGTCACCCCTAGCGACTGTGACTCCAACCCTACAACACAAAGAGAGAGAGGGCTGTGTAGAGGTCACCCCCTAGCGACTGTGACTCCAACCCTACAACACAAAAGAGAGAGGGCTGTGTAGAGGTCACCCCCTAGCGACTGTGACTCCAACCCTACAACACAAAGAGAGAGGGCTGTGTAGAGGTCACCCCTACAACACGACTGTGACTCCAACCCTACAACACAAAGAGAGAGAGGGCTGTGTAGAGGTCACCCCTAGCGACTGTGACTCCAACCCTACAACACAAAGAGAGAGAGGGCTGTGTAGAGGCCACCCCCTCCAACCCTACAGCGAGGGCTGTGACTCCAACCCTACAACCCACAACACAAAAGAGAGAGGGCTGTGTAGAGGCCACCCCTAGCGACTGTGACTCCAACCCTACAACACAAAGAGAGAGAGGGCTGTGTAGAGGCCACCCCCTAGCGACTGTGACTCCAACCCTACAACACAAAGAGAGAGAGAGGGCTGTGTAGAGGTCACCCCCTAGCGACTGTGACTCCAACCCTACAACACAAAGAGAGAGAGGGCTGTGTAGAGGCCACCCCCTAGCGACTGTGACTCCAACCCTACAACACAAAGAGAGAGAGGGCTGTGTAGAGGTCACCCCTAGCGACTGTGACTCCAACCCTACAACACAAAGAGAGAGAGGGCTGTGTAGAGGTCACCCCTAGCGACTGTGACTCCAACCCTACAACACAAAGAGAGAGAGGGCTGTGTAGAGGTCACCCCCTAGCGACTGTGACTCCAACCCTACAACACAAAGAGAGAGAGGGCTGTGTAGAGGCCACCCCCTAGCGACTGTGACTCCAACCCTACAACACAAAGAGAGAGAGGGCTGTGTAGAGGCCACCCCCTAGCGGCTGTGACTCCAACCCTACAACACAAAGAGAGGGCTGTGTAGAAGCCACCCCCTAGCGACTGTGACTCCAACCTTACAACACAAAGAGAGAGAGGGCTGTGTAGAGGCCACCCCTAGCGACTGTGACTCCAACCCTACAACACAAAGAGAGAGAGGGCTGTGTAGAGGCCACCCCCTAGCGACTGTGACTCCAACCCTACAACACAGAGAGAGAGGGCTGTGTAGAGGCCACCCCCTAGCGACTGTGACTCCAACCCTACAACACAAAGAGAGAGAGAGGGCTGTGTAGAGGCCACCCCTAGCGACTGTGACTCCAACCCTACAACACAAAGAGAGAGAGGGCTGTGTAGAGGCCACCCCCTAGCGACTGTGACTCCAACCCTACAACACAAGAGAGAGAGGGCTGTGTAGAGGCCACCCCCTAGCGACTGTGACTCCAACCCTACAACACAAGAGAGAGAGGGCTGTGTAGAGGCCACCCCCTAGCGACTGTGACTCCAACCCTACAACACAAAGAGAGAGAGAGGGCTGTGTAGAGAGGCCACTCCAACCCTACAACACAAAGAGAGAGGGACTGTGACTGACCAACCCTACAACACAAGAGAGAGGGCTGTGTAGAGGCCACCCCCTAGCGACTGTGACTCCAACCCTACAACACAAAGAGAGAGAGGGCTGTGTAGAGGCCACCCCTAGCGACTGTGACTCCAACCCTACAACACAAAGAGAGAGAGGGCTGTGTAGAGGCCACCCCTAGCGACTGTGACTCCAACCCTACAACACAAAGAGAGAGAGGGCTGTGTAGAGGCCACCCCCTAGCGACTGTGACTCCAACCCTACAACACAAAGAGAGAGAGGGCTGTGTAGAGGCCACCCCTAGCGACTGTGACTCCAACCCTACAACACAAAAGAGAGAGAGGGCTGTGTAGAGGCCACCCCCTACAGCGACTGTGACTCCAACCCTACAACACAAAAGAGAGAGAGGGCTGTGTAGAGGCCACCCCCTAGCGACTGTGACTCCAACCCTACAACACAAAAGAGAGAGAGGGCTGTGTAGAGGCCACCCCCTAGCGACTGTGACTCCAACCCTACAACACAAAGAGATGCGACTGTGACTCCAATGAGAGGGCTGTGTAGAGGCCACCCCTAGCGACTGTGACTCCAACCCTACAACACAAAGAGAGAGAGAGGGCTGTGTAGAGGTCACCCCCTAGCGACTGTGACTCCAACCCTACAACACAAAAAGAGAGAGAGGGCTGTGTAGAGGTCACCCCCTAGCGACTGTGACTCCAACCCTACAACACAAAGAGAGAGAGGGCTGTGTAGAGGCCACCCCCTAGCGACTGTGACTCCAACCCTACAACACAAAGAGAGAGAGGGCTGTGTAGAGGCCACCCCCTAGCGACTGTGACTCCAACCCTACAACACAAAGGGAGAGAGGGCTGTGTAGAGGTGTGACTCCCCCCTACAAGCGACTGTGACTCCAACCCTACAACACAAAGAGAGAGAGGGCTGTGTAGAGGTCACCCCCTAGCGACTGTGACTCCAACCCTACAACACAAAGAGAGAGAGGGCTGTGTAGAGGTCACCCCCTAGCGACTGTGACTCCAACCCTACAACACAAAGGGAGAGAGGGCTGTGTAGAGGTCACCCCCTAGCGACTGTGACTCCAACCCTACAACACAAAGAGAGAGAGGGCTGTGTAGAGGTCACCCCCTAGCGACTGTGACTCCAACCCTACAACACAAAGAGAGAGAGAGGGCTGTGTAGAGGTCACCCCCTAGCGACTGTGACTCCAACCCTACAACACAAAGAGAGAGAGGGCTGTGTAGAGGTCACCCCCTAGCGACTGTGACTCCAACCCTACAACACAAAGAGAGAGAGGGCTGTGTAGAGGCCACCCCTAGCGACTGTGACTCCAACCCTACAACACAAAGAGAGAGAGGGCTGTGTAGAGGCCACCCCCTAGCGACTGTGACTCCAACCCTACAACACAAAGAGAGAGAGGGCTGTGTAGAGGCCACCCCCTAGCGACTGTGACTCCAACCCTACAACACAAAGAGAGAGAGGGCTGTGTAGAGGTCACCCCCTAGCGACTGTGACTCCAACCCTACAACACAAAGAGAGAGAGAGGGCTGTGTAGAGGTCACCCCCTAGCGACTGTGACTCCAACCCTACAACACAAAGAGAGAGAGAGGGCTGTGTAGAGGTCACCCCCTAGCGACTGTGACTCCAACCCTACAACACAAAGAGAGAGAGAGGGCTGTGTAGAGGTCACCCCCTAGCGACTGTGACTCCAACCCTACAACACAAAGAGAGAGAGGGCTGTGTAGAGGTCACCCCCTAGCGACTGTGACTCCAACCCTACAACACAAAGAGAGAGAGGGCTGTGTAGAGGCCACCCCTAGCGACTGTGACTCCAACCCTACAACACAAAGAGAGAGAGGGCTGTGTAGAGGTCACCCCCTAGCGACTGTGACTCCAACCCTACAACACAAAGAGAGAGAGGGCTGTGTAGAGGCCACCCCCTAGCGACTGTGACTCCAACCCTACAACACAAAGAGAGAGAGGGCTGTGTAGAGGTCACCCCCTAGCGACTGTGACTCCAACCCTACAACACAAAGAGAGAGAGGGCTGTGTAGAGGCCACCCCCTAGCGACTGTGACTCCAACCCTACAACACAAAGGAGAGAGAGGGCTGTGTAGAGGTCACCCCCTAGCGACTGTGACTCCAACCCTACAACACAAAGAGAGAGAGAGGGCTGTGTAGAGGCCACCCCCTAGCGACTGTGACTCCAACCCTACAACACAAAGAGAGAGAGGGCTGTGTAGAGGTCACCCCCTAGCGACTGTGACTCCAACCCTACAACACAAAGAGAGAGAGGGCTGTGTAGAGGTCACCCCCAGCGACTGTGACTCCAACCCTACAACACAAAGAGAGAGAGGGCTGTGTAGAGGTCACCCCCTAGCGACTGTGACTCCAACCCTACAACACAAAAGAGAGAGGGCTGTGTAGAGGTCACCCCCCAGCGACTGTGACTCCAACCAACACAACAAAGAGAGAGAGGGCTGTGTAGAGGTCACCCCTAGCGACTGTGACTCCAACCCTACAACACAAAGAGAGAGAGGGCTGTGTAGAGGTCACCCCTAGCGACTGTGACTCCAACCCTACAACACAAAAGAGAGAGAGGGCTGTGACTCCAACCCTACAACACAAAGAGAGAGGTCACCCCCTAGCGACTGTGACTCCAACCCTACAACACAAAGAGAGAGAGGGCTGTGTAGAGGACTCCAACCCTACAACACAAAAGAGAGAGGGCTGTAGAGGCCACCCCCTAGCGACTGTGACTCCAACCCTACAACACAAAGAGAGAGAGGGCTGTGTAGAGGTCACCCCTAGCGACTGTGACTCCAACCCTACAACACAAAGAGAGAGAGAGGGCTGTGTACAACACAAAGAGAGGCCACCCCCTAGCGACTGTGACTCCAACCCTACAACACAAAGGGAGAGAGGGCTGTGTAGAGGTCACCCCCTAGCGACTGTGACTCCAACCCTACAACACAAAAGAGAGAGGGCTGTGTAGAGGCCACCCCTCAGCGACTGTGACTCCAACCCTACAACACAAAAGAGAGAGGGCTGTGTAGAGGTCACCCCTAGCGACTGTGACTCCAACCCTACAACACAAAGAGAGAGAGGGCTGTGTAGAGGTCACCCTACAACACAAGAGAGAGGGCTAGAGCGACTGTGACTCCAACCCTACAACACAAAGGAGAGAGGGCTGTGTAGAGGCCACCACCTAGCGACTGTGACTCCAACCCTACAACACAAAGAGAGAGAGGGCTGTGTACAACACAAGGGCTGTAGAGGTCACTAGAGGCCACCCCCTAGCGACTGTGACTCCAACCCTACAACACCCCCTAGCGACTGTGACTCCAACCCTACAACACAAAAGAGAGAGAGGGCTGTGTAGAGGCCACACAAAGGGAGAGAGAGGGCCCTAGCGACTGTGACTCCAACCCTACAACACAAAGAGAGAGAGGGCTGTGTAGAGGCCACCCCCTAGCGACTGTGACTCCAACCCTACAACACAGAAGAGAGAGAGAGGGCTGTGACTCCAACCCTGTAGAGGCCACCCCCTAGCGACTGTGACTCCAACCCTACAACACAAGAGAGAGAGGGCTGTGTAGAGGCCACCCCTAGCGACTGTGACTCCAACCCTACAACACAAGAGAGAGAGAGAGAGAGAGAGGGCTGTGTAGAGGTCACCCCCTAGCGACTGTGACTCCAACCCTACAACACGACTGTGACTCCAACCCTACAACACAAAGAGAGAGAGGGCTGTGTAGAGGCCACCCCCTAGCGACTGTGACTCCAACCCTACAACACAAAGAGAGAGAGAGAGAGAGAGAGAGAGAGAGAGAGAGAGAGAGAGAGGGCTGTGTAGAGGTCACCCCCTAGCGACTGTGACTCCAACCCTACAACACAAAGAGAGAGAGAGGGCTGTGTAGAGATCACCCCCTAGCGACTGTGACTCCAACCCTACAACACAAAGAGAGTGAGAGGGCTGTGTAGAGGCCACCCCCCAGCGACTGTGACTCAACGTTATAAAATCCATGTACACAAACAACAAGTGTGCTGTTACAATAGACAAAAAAGAGACACATTTCTTCCCACAAGGCCGTGGGGTGAGACAGGGTTGCAGCTTAAGCCACACCCTCTTCAACATATTTATGAATTGGCACTAGCACAGTCTGCAGCACCCGGCATCACCCTACAACAATCTCAAGTCAAATGCCTACTGTTTGCTGATGATCTGATGCTTCTGTCACCAACCAAGGAGGGCCTACAGCAGCACCTAGATCTTCTGCACATATTCTGCCAGACCTGGGCCCTACAGTAAATCTCAGTAACACCAAAATAATGGTTTTCCAAAAAAGGTCCAGTCGCCAGGACCATAAATACAAATTCCATCTAGACACCGTTGCCCTGGACACAAAAAAACTATACATACCTCGGCCTAAACATCAGCGCCACAGGTAACTTCCACAAAGCTGTGGAAGAGCCTTCTATGCCATCAAAAGGAACATATATTTCGACATACAAATTAAGATCTGGCTAAAAAAATACTTGAATCAGTCATAGAGCCCATTGCCCTTTATGGTTGTGAGGTCTGGGGTCCGCTCACCAGCCAAGACTTCACAAAATGGGACAAACACCAAATTGAGACTCTACATGCAGAATTCTGCTAAAATATCCTCTGTGTACAACGTAGAACACCATATAATGTAGAGCAGAATTAGGCTGATACCCACTAATGATCAAAATCCAGAAAAGAGACGTTAAATTCTACAACCACCTAAAAGGCAGGGATTCCCAAACCTTCCATAACAAAGCCATCACCTACAGAGAGATAAACCTGGAGAAGAGTCCCCTAAGCAAGCTGGTCCTGGGGCTCTGTTCACAAACACACCCCACAGAGCCCCAGGACAACAGCACAATTAGACCCAACCAAATCATAAGAAAACAAAAAGATAATTACTTGACACATTGGAAAGAATTCACAAAAACACAAACTAGAATGCAATTTGGCCCTACACAGATAGTACACAGTAGCAGAATACCTGACCACTGTGACTGACCGAGACCGATCAACTCCCTTAACTACTGGGTGGAATACCACAGTGTGCCATCACAGCAGCAGGATTTGTGACCTGTTGCCACGAGAAAAGGGCAACAAGTGAAGAACAAACACCATTGTAAATACAACCCATATTTATGTTTATTTATTTTCCCTTTTGTACTTGAACTATTTGCACATTGTTACAACACTGTATATAGACATAGTATGAAATGTGTAATGTCTTTATTATTTTGGAACTTTTGTAAGTGTAACGTTTACTGTTAATTTTATTGTTTATTTACCTTTTGTATATTATCTACCTCACTTGCTTTGGCAATGTTAACATATGTTTCCCATGCCAGTAAAGCCCCTTGAATTGAATTGACAGACAGACAGACAGACAGACAGACAGACAGACAGACAGACAGACAGACAGACAGACAGACAGACAGACAGACAGACAGACAGACAGACAGACAGACAGACAGACAGACAGACAGACAGACAGACAGACAGACAGACAGACAGACAGACAGACTTAGCAACACAAACAAACAGACAGACAGAAACATGTATTTGATATTTTTTATTTAACCTTTGTTTAACTAGGCAAGTTAGTAAAGAACAAATTCTTGTTTACAATGACGGCCTACCAAAAGAGCCTCCTGAGCGGATGGGGGATTAAAAAAATAAAATAAACAATATAAATATAGGACAAAACACACATCACAACAAGGAGACAACACAACACTACATAAATAGAGACCTAAGACAAACAAACTGTATATAACAAACAAACTCTCTCTCTCACAAAATCCACCTTGTCAATGTTTCCATCGATCAGGAGGGACAGAGAGAAAGAGGAAGCAGCAGATCAGATTATAACCTCAAAACCCTTTATAAAGCATCCCAATAGAATGCAGCAGATTAAAACACAGGACAAGTGAATGTATTATGATTTGCTGATCAAAGATAGTCTTTCCTCTGTCCTCTGTGAAACTCCTATTGTTTGTTCAGTGAGAAGCATCATCCTGAGGCTCCATCTCCGTGTGCAGCCACTCACTCCTCTCTTTTCTCATTCTTTCTTTCTCTCCATTCAGCTCTCTATTTCTCTCTCTCGTTCCTCTCTTATCCTCTCATCCCTACCTTGCTCCCCCCTCTCATCTCTCACTATTTCTTCTTAATTTCTCATCTCTCTTTCTCCTCCCTCTTCCTCTCTCATCTCTCCCTCTCTCTTTCTCCTTCCTCTCCCTCTCTGTCTTCTCTCCCTCTCTCATCTCACCCTCTCTCATCTCTCCCTCTCTCATCTCTCCCTCTCTCATCTCACCCTCTCTCATCTCTCCCTCTCTTTCTCCTTCCTCTCCCTCTCTCTCATCTCACCCTCTCTCATCTCTCCCTCTCTTTCTCCTTCCTCTCCCTCTCTCTCATATCTCCCTCTCTCATCTCTCTCTCTTTCTCCTTCCTCTCCCTCTCTCTCATCTCTCTCTCTTTCTCCTTCCTCTCCCTCTCTCATCTCTCTCTTTCTCCTTCCTCTCCCTCTC
>NC_060173.1:9622288-9629788 GCF_021184085.1 Oncorhynchus gorbuscha
TAGGGAAGAGTGAGGCCTAAGAGGGTTTTATAAATAAGCATCAACCAGTGGGTCTTGCGCCGGGTATACAGAGATGACCAGTTTACAGAGGTGTATAGAGTGCAGTGATGTGTCCTATAAGGAGCATTGGTGGCAAATCTGATGGCCGAATGGTAAAGAACATCTAGCCGCTCGAAAGCACCCTTACCTGCCGATCTATAAATTATGGCTCCGTAATCTAACATTTAACATTTAACATTTAAGTCATTTAGCAGACGCTCTTATCCAGAGCGACTTACATAGCATGTGTAGGATGGTCATCTGAATCAGGGTTAGTTTGGCAGCTGGGGTGAAAGAGGAGCGATTACGATCGAGGAAACCAAATCTAGATTTAAATTTAGCCTGCAGCTTGGATATGTGCTGAGAGGAGGACAGTGTACCGTCTAGTTATACCCAAGTACTGGCATAAGTTATATGAGATCTTAATGGAAAACATTTACATTTGACATTTTAGTCATGTAGCAGATGGTCTTATCCATAGGGACGTACAGTAAGTGCAATCATCTTAAGATATCTAGTTGAGACAACCACATATCACAGTCAAATATACAGGACAACAATGCATCACAGCTAAACAATGGATATATCGCGTGTTTTGCAGAAAAAAGGGTTTTAAGATGTATAAACATCTAAAATAAATACATCTGTGAAACAACAATATTTTACCTAAACATGAATTTCAGATTTAAAAAAAATTCAAATGTGAAAAGTGTGGTGGATAGAGCTTTATAGAAATGAACTGATCAAATAAACTGATCAAATAACCTCATCAAATTAACTGATCAAATAACCTCATCAAATAACCTCATCAAATAAACTCATCAAATTAACTGATCAAATAACCTCATCAAATAAACTCATCAAATAAACTGATCAAATAACCTCATCAAATTAACTGATCAAATAACCTCATCAAATAACCTCATCAAATAAACTCATCAAATTAACTGATCAAATAACCTCATCAAATAAACTCATCAAATAAACTGATCAAATAACCTCATCAAATTAACTCATCAAATTAACTGATCAAATAACCTCATCAAATAAACTCATCAAATAAACTGATCAAATAACCTCATCAAATTAACTCATCAAATTAACTCATCAAATAACCTCATCAAATAACCTCATCAAATAAACTCATCAAATTAACTGATCAAATAACCTCATCAAATAAACTCATCAAATAAACTGATCAAATAACCTCATCAAATTAACTCATCAAATTAACTCATCAAATAACCTCATCAAATAACCTCATCAAATAAACTCATGAAATTAACTGATCAAATAACCTCATCAAATAACCTCATCAAATAACCTCATCAAATAAACTCATCAAATTAACTGATCAAATAACCTCATCAAATAAACTCATCAAATAACCTCATCAAATAAACTCATCAAATTAACTGATCAAATAACCTCATCAAATAAACTCATCAAATAAACTGATCAAATAACCTCATCAAATTAACTCATCAAATTAACTGATCAAATAACCTCATCAAATTAACTCATCAAATTAACTGATCAAATAACCTCATCAAATTAACTGATCAAATAACCTCATCAAATAAACTCATCAAATAACCTCATCAAATAACCTCATCAAATAACCTCATCAAATAAACTCATCAAATAACCTCATCAAATAACCTCATCAAATAACCTCATCAAATAAACTCATCAAATAAACTCATCAAATAACCTCTTCAATAAATCTGATCTATAAAAAAATTAAGAGATCAGATGTCTGGGGTGGGGGGTGTAAGCTGGAACTAATTTAGAACACTGCAGTCTGAGGTTAAATGTCAACATTCTGACATATTCTGACATTGTATGTATTTTGTGACACATTTCCAGCGTCTTCTGTCAGGCTACAGAAAGATATTCACGTAAAGCTTGAGGTAGACATGCGATACGAGCGCAAAACTTCCTTCAACAGTTTTGTGATTATTATGTGAATAAGCCAGATCTTAGAACGAGCTTGAGATAAAAGCTTAAAGAAGGTTTAGGTTATAAAACGCAGTCAGATATTCACCTGTCCTGAAGCTTGAAGTACACTCTTCTGTTTTTCTTATCTTTCTAGCACTAACACTTGTCTTTTCTTACTACGGGAAAGAGAGGATACCTAGTCAGTTGTATAGGGAGAGGGGGATACCTAGTCAGTTGTATAGGGAGAGGGGGATACCTAGTCAGTTGTATAGGGAAAAGGGGATACCTAGTCAGTTGTATAGTGAAAGAGAGGATACCTAGTCAGTTGTATAGGGAAAAGGGGATACCTAGTCAGTTGTATAGGGAAAGAGAGGATACCTAGTCAGTTGTATAGTGAAAGGGGGGATACCTAGTCAGTTGTATAGGGAAAGGGGGATACCTAGTCAGTTGTATCGTGAAAGGGGGATACCTAGTCAGTTGTATAGGAAAGGGGGATATCTAGTCAGTTGTATAGGGAAAGGGGGATACCTAGTCAGTTGTATCGTGAAAGGGGGATACCTAGTCAGTTGTATAGGGAAAGGGGGATACCTAGTCAGTTGTATCGTGAAAGGGGATACCTAGTCAGTTGTATAGGGAAAGGGGGATACCTAGTCAGTTGTATCGTGAAAGGGGATACCTAGTCAGTTGTATAGGGAAAGGGGGATACCTAGTCAGTTGTATAGGAAAGGGGGATACCTAGTCAGTTGTATAGGGAAAGGGGGATACCTAGTCAGTTGTATAGGGAAAGGGGGATACCTAGTCAGTTGTATAGGGAAAGGGGGATACCTAGTCAGTTGTACAACTGAATGCCTTCAACTGAAATGTGTCTTCCACATTTAACCCAACCCCTCTGAATCAGAGAGGTGCGGGGGCCTGGGGGGGTGGGGCCTTAATCGACATCCACGTCCTCGGAGCACGGAGAACTAGCATTGACTTTTCTGACAGCTGCTTTATTTAGGTAAAGTTTGACTCATTAAGATACAGTAGTTAAATACAGTACATATATGGTAAGATTAATGAGTTACAGTATGTCTCACCTTTAGCTTCTGCTAAATTACACAAATTAATGTTGAGATGGGAGCATCAAACAGCTTTAAACACTTCCTGAGAAGCACGTTATTTAGATAGATCTGATTCTGAGGTCAGCGCTGTAACTGATTTATGCTATAACGCAGTAGAGATGGGAGCATCGAACTGCTTTAAACACTTCCTGAGAACCACGTTATTTAGATAGATCTGATTCTGAGGTCAGCGCTGTAACTGATTTATGCTATAACGCAGTAGAGATGGGAGCATCGAACTGCTTTAAACACTTCCTGAGAACCACGTTATTTAGATAGATCTGATTCTGAGGTCAGCGCTGTAACTGATTTATGCTATAACGCAGTAGAGATGGGAGCATCGAACTGCTTTTAACACTTCCTGAGGACCACGTTATTTAGATAGATCTGATTCTGAGGTCAGCGCTGTAACTGATTTATGCTATAACGCAGTAGAGATGGGAGCGTAGAAACACCCTTCCCGACACTTTCCTAGATTAAGGCTTAAGGCTCATTCAGATATCTCCTCACTGAAATATCTCCTCGCTGTAATATTATCCAATCCTTATTAAGATTATCCCACAGACATGTCGTCTAAAGTTGGAATATAAAAACTTTGAAGGAATATTTCATGAATATTTGAGTGTTTTTTTTGTCACCCACTCAGTTAGTGGAATGCCTATTGCTTGCTTGCAGCCGGAGAGTATGAATATGAGAAAGAGTACTATATTATACAGTCATTAATAAATTAATGGAAAAGTTCAGTCAGATAACATTCTCATTCTCAACCATGAAAAATCACACGTAACTTACATTAGCGAGTTTTATCCTGATTCTGTGAATATCCTGTTCATCAAGCATTATAAGCACTTTATGAGCTATGCATAAGTGTTAATAACTGCTCATGAACATCTACTGTATATGCAAAGTCTTTACCGTCAATTCTGTCCTCTGACTCTTTACACACATTCAATCTGATTGGCTTGATTGGTCTCTTGACCAATGATACGATGCCAGGAAGAACAATACAGATACTTGACAATGACCCCAAAAATCCAGTGTGTGCGTGCGTGTGCATGCACCTGCAAGCGCGTGTGTGTGATGGCCCCTTGCACCTCAGTTGGTAGAGCATGGCGCTTGCAACGCCAGGTTTGCGGGTTCAATTCCCACGTGGGACCAGTATGGAAATGTATGTACTCACCACTGTAAGATGCTTTGGATACAAGCATCTGGTAAATGACTAAAATGCGTGCTTAAAATGATCCATAAATGTTTAGCAAGTCATTATTAATAGACCTGTCACATTTAAAAATGTATTTATTTGATATCTTGGAACATTTGTGTTTCATTTCATTTTCACCATCTTCAGAGAGAGAGAGACTACGTCTGGATAGAACAATGAGTCTCTGTGTGTACAGTAGCTGAAGGCCCACGATGACAACACCAGCTGATGGTTCAATAAAACCAAGGGACTAAAATAAACTAAATGTACGAGATCCAGCCTGATCTGGAGAAATTATAAAACAATCTCTATCATTCTGATCTAGACATGTCAGCTGTTGTTTAGACTTGTCTAATATCTATCTCACAGACCAGGGGTTGGAAATTACAGTCCTTAGGGGGGGAGGGAGCGGGGGGGGGGGGGGCTAACACACCTGACTCCAATAATCACCTCATCATGATCTTTAGTTCAGAATGAGATTTGATTAACCAGCTGTGTTTGTTAGGGATGGAGAAGAAGTGTGACACCAATCAGACACTCAAGGACTGGAGTTACCATCTATGTACTGCTTTGAACTACTGTATATCTAATCTAACCATCTATATACTACTTTTAACTACTGTATCTAATCTAACCATCTATATACTGCTTTGAACTACTGTATCTAATCTAAACATCAATCTACTGTATTTATCTACTGTATCTAATCTAACCGTCTATCTACTGTATTTAACAACTGTATCTAATCTAACCATCAATCTACTGTATTTAACTACTGTATCTAATCAATCTAACCGTCTATCTACTGTATTTAACTACTGTATCTAATCTAACCATCAATCTACTGTATTTAACTACTGTATCTAATCTAACCATCAATCTACTGTATTTAACTACTGTATCTAATCTATCTAGCCATTTATCTACTGTATATAACTACCGTATCTAATCATAAATCTACTGTATATAACTACCGTATCTTATCTAACATCTATCTACTGTATTTACCTACTGTATCTAATCTAACAATCGACCTACTATATTTAACTACTGTAACTAATCTATCTGGCCATCGATTGGCATTATTTAACTACCGTATCTTCTCTAACGATTTACTGTTTTTAACTACTGTGTCTAATCTATCCAGCTTTCTACTGTAACGAATCTATCAAACCATCTGTATATTGTCTTTAACTACTGTGACTAATCAATCGAACCATGTATCTACTCTATTTAACTACTGTGTCTTATTTAATAATCTATCTACTGTATTTAACTACTGTATCTTATCTAACATCTATCTACTGTATTTAACTACTGTAACTAATCTATCTAACCATATATTTATTGTATTTAACGACTATATCTAATCTAACCATCCATCTACTAATTTTAACGACTATATATTATCTAACATCTATCCACTGTATGTTACTACTGTATCTAATCTAGCCATCTATCTCTTCTATTTAACTACTGTATCTAATCTAGCCATCTATCTCTTCTATTTAACTACTGTAATTTATCTATCTAACCGTCTATCTACAGTATGTAACTACTGTATCTAATCTAGCCATCTATCTCTTCTATTTAACTACTGTATCTAATCTAGCCATCTATCTCTTCTATTTAACTACTGTAATTTATCTATCTAACCGTCTATCTACAGTATGTAACTACTGTATCTAATCTAGCCATCTATCTCTTCTATTTAACTACTGTATCTAATCTAGCCATCTATCTCTTCTATTTAACTACTGTATCTAATCTAACCATCTATCTCTTCTATTTAACTACTGTATCTAATCTAACCATCTATCTATTCTATTTAACTACTGTATCTTATCTAACATCTATCTCTTCTATTTAACTACTGTATCTAATCTAACCATCTATCTCTTCTATTTAACTACTGTATCTAACCATCTATATCTTCTATTTAACTACTGTATCTAATCTAGCCATCTATCTCTTCTATTTAACTACTGTATCTAACCATCTATATCTTCTATTTAACTACTGTATCTAATCTAGCCATCTATCTCTTCTATTTAACTACTGTATCTAATCTAACCATCTATCTCTTCTATTTAACTACTGTATCTAACCATCTATATCTTCTATTTAACTACTGTATCTAATCTAGCCATCTATCTCTTCTATTTAACTACTGTATCTAATCTAGCCATCTATCTCTTCTATTTAACTACTGTATCTAATCTAACCATCTATCTCTTCTATTTAACTACTGTATCTAATCTAACCATCTATCTCTTCTATTTAACTACTGTATCTAATCTAACCATCTATCTCTTCTATTTAACTACTGTATCTAATCTAACCATCTATCTCTTCTATTTAACTACTGTATCTAATCTAACCATCTATCTATTCTATTTAACTACTGTATCTAATCTAACCATCTATCTCTTCTATTTAACTACTGTAATTTATCTATCTAACCGTCTATCTACAGTATGTAACTACTGTATCTAATCTAGCCATCTATCTCTTCTATTTAACTACTGTAACCATCTGCCTACTGTATTTACCTACTCTATCTAATCTAACCATTTTTCTACTGTACTTAACTGCTGAATCTACTCAAACCAGCTGTCTACTGTATTTAACTACAGTATGTAACTACTGTATCTAATCTATCCATCTATCTCTTCTATTTAACTACTGTATCTAATCTAACCATCTATCTCTTCTATTTAACTACTGTATCTAATCTAGCCATCTATCTCTTCTATTTAACTACTGTATCTAATCTAACCATCTATCTCTTCTATTTAACTACTGTATCTAATCTAACCATCTATCTCTTCTATTTAACTACTGTATCTAATCTAACCATCTATCTCTTCTATGTAACTACTGTATCTAATCTAGCCATCTATCTCTTCTATTTAACTACTGTAACTAATCTAACATCTATCTACTGTATTTAACTACTGTATCTTATCTAACATCTATCTACTGTATTTAACTACTGTATCTAATCTAGCCATCTATCTCTTCTATTTAACTACTGTAATTTAATCTAACCATCAATCTACTGTATTTATCTATCTAACAATCGGTCTACTGTATTTAACTGCCATGCATAATCTATCTAACCTTCTATCTACTGTATATAACAACCATATCTTATCTAACATCTATCTACTGTATTTAACTACTGTAACTAATCTATCTAACTAAACATCTAGTGTA
>NC_060173.1:9637288-9664788 GCF_021184085.1 Oncorhynchus gorbuscha
AGAAAAGGGCAACCAGTGAAGAACAAACACCATTGTAAATACAACCCATATTTATGCTTATCTATTTCCTCTTTTGTATTTTAACTATGTGCACATTGTTATAACGCTGTATGTAGACATAGTATGACATTTGAAATGTCTCTATTCCTTTGGGGAGAGAGAGAGAGAGAGAGAGAGAGAGAGAGAGAGAGAGAGAGAGAGAGAGAGAGAGAGAGAGAGAGAGAGAGAGAGAGAGAGAGAGAGAGAGAGAGAGAGACTGGGTAGCTTTCACCGGAGAGGGAGGAGAGGCTAGAGCCTCACATACATGTAGATTCAATAGCGAGCACCGACACACACTTAGGGCCTGAGTGACACCAGGGAGACAGGACGTGGTCACACATACACACATATATATGTGTATATATCTCTGTCTGTCTGAAGATATTCCACAGCACATGAATATGTTATGCAGGTGAATGAGGACCCAAAAGCGACTTGGCAAAAACAGAGTTTTTAATCCAGTAAGATACTTAACAAAACAAAAGGCATAATACTACTCGTAAAGACGAGAACAGACTGGAGACTTGATCAAGAACTGCAGGTTGCCTCGGGAAGGCACTTGAACCTAGCAGACTCAGACACCTGCTCACCACGCAGCATCTGAGGGAAACACGACACGACAGGGCAATACATAGACACAGCACGGTGAATATTAGACAAGGATCCGACAGGGCAGGTACGGAAAACAAGGAGAGAAATAGGGACTCTAATCAGGGAAAAGGATCGGGAACAGGTGTGGGAAGACTAAATGATTGATTAGGGGAATAGGAACAGCTGGGAGCAGGAACGGAACGATAGAGAGAAGAGAGAGCGAGAGAGTGAGAGAGGGAGGGGGAGAGAGAGGGATAGAAAGAGGGAAAGAACCTAATAAGACCAGCAGAGGGAAACGAATAGAAGGGGAAGCACAGGGACAAGACATAATAATTAATGACAAAACATGACAGTACCCCCCCACTCACCGAGCGCCTCCTGGCGCACTCGAGGAGGAACCCTGGCGGCAACGGAGGAAATCATCAATAAGCGAACGGTCCAGCACGTCCCGAGACGGAACCCAACTCCTCTCCTCAGGACCGTAACCCTCCCAATCCACTAAGTATTGGTGACCCCGTCCCCGAGAACGCATGTCCATGATCTTACGTACCTTGTAAATAGGTGCGCTCTCGACAAGGACGGGAGGGGGAGGGAAGACGAACGGGGGTGCGAAGAAAGGGCTTGACACAGGAGACATGGAAGACAGGATGGACGCGACGAAGATGTCGCGGAAGAAGCAGTCGCACAGCGACAGGATTGACGACCTGGGAGACACGGAACGGACCAATGAACCGCGGAGTCAACTTACGAGAAGCTGTCGTAAGAGGAAGGTTGCGAGTGGAAAGCCACACTCTCTGGCCGCAACAATACCTTGGACTCTTAATCCTGCGTTTATTGGCGGCTCTCACAGTCTGTGCCCTGTAGCGGCAAAGTGCAGACCTCACCCTCCTCCAGGTGCGCTCACAACGTTGGACAAACGCTTGAGCGGAGGGAACGCTGGACTCGGCAAGCTGGGATGAGAACAGAGGAGGCTGGTAACCCAGACTACTCTGAAACGGAGATAACCCGGTAGCAGACGAAGGAAGCGAGTTGTGAGTGTATTCTGCCCAGGGGAGCTGTTCTGCCCAAGACGCAGGGTTTCTGAAAGAAAGGCTGCGTAGTATGCGACCAATCGTCTGATTGGCCCTCTCTGCTTGACCGTTAGACTGGGGATGAAACCCGGAAGAGAGACTGACGGACGCACCAATCAAACGACAGAACTCCCTCCAAAACTGTGACGTGAATTGCGGACCTCTGTCTGAAACGGCGTCTAACGGGAGGCCATGAATTCTGAACACATTCTCGATGATGATTTGTGCCGTCTCCTTAGCGGAAGGAAGTTTAGCGAGGGGAATGAAATGTGCCGCCTTAGAGAACCTATCGACAACCGTAAGAATCACAGTCTTCCCCGCAGACAAAGGCAGACCGGTAATGAAGTCTAGGGCGATGTGAGACCATGGTCGAGAAGGAATGGGGAGCGGTCTGAGACGACCGGCAGGAGGAGAGTTACCCGACTTAGTCTGCGCGCAGTCCGAACAAGCAGCCACGAAACGGCGCGTGTCACGCTCCTGAGTCGGCCACCAAAAGCGCTGGCGAATAGACGCAAGAGTGCCTCGAACACCGGGATGACCAGCTAACTTGGCAGAGTGAGCCCACTGAAGAACAGCCAGACGAGTGGAAACAGGAACGAAAAGGAGGTTACTAGGACAAGCGCGCGGCGACGCAGTGTGCGTGAGTGCTTGCTTAACCTGTCTTTCAATTCCCCAGACTGTTAACCCGACAACACGCCCATAAGGAAGAATCCCCTCGGGATCAGTAGAAGCCACAGAAGAACTAAACAGACGGGATAAGGCATCAGGCTTGGTGTTTTTGCTACCCGGACGGTAAGAAATCACAAACTCGAAACGAGCAAAAAACAACGCCCAACGAGCTTGACGGGCATTAAGTCGTTTGGCAGAACGGATGTACTCAAGGTTCTTATGGTCTGTCCAAACGACAAAAGGAACGGTCGCCCCCTCCAACCACTGTCGCCATTCGCCTAGGGCTAAGCGGATGGCGAGCAGTTCACGGTTACCCACATCATAGTTGCGCTCAGATGGCGACAGGCGATGAGAAAAATAAGCGCAAGGATGAACCTTATCGTCAGACTGGAAGCGCTGGGAAAGAATGGCTCCCACGCCTACCTCTGAAGCGTCAACCTCGACAATGAATTGTCTAGTGACGTCAGGAGTAACGAGGATAGGAGCGGACGTAAAACGTTCTTTTAGAAGATCAAAAGCTCCCTGGGCGGAACCGGACCACTTAAAACACGTCTTGACAGAAGTAAGAGCTGTGAGAGGGGCAGCAACTTGACCGAAATTACGAATGAAACGCCGATAGAAATTAGCGAAACCTAAAAAGCGCTGCAACTCGACACGTGACCTTGGAACGGGCCAATCACTGACAGCTTGGACCTTAGCGGAATCCATCTGAATGCCTTCAGCGGAAATAACGGAACCGAGAAAAGTAACGGAGGAGACATGAAAAGAGCACTTCTCAGCCTTTACGTAGAGACAATTCTCTAAAAGGCGCTGTAGAACACGTCGAACGTGCTGAACATGAATCTCGAGTGACGGTGAAAAAATCAGGATATCGTCAAGATAGACAAAAACAAAGATGTTCAGCATGTCTCTCAGAACATCATTAACTAATGCCTGAAAAACAGCTGGCGCATTGGCGAGACCAAACGGCAGAACCCGGTACTCAAAATGCCCTAACGGAGTGTTAAACGCCGTTTTCCACTCGTCCCCCCTCTCTGATGCGCACGAGATGGTAAGCGTTACGAAGGTCCAACTTAGTAAAGCACCTGGCTCCCTGCAGAATCTCGAAGGCTGATGACATAAGGGGAAGCGGATAACGATTCTTAACCGTTATGTCATTCAGCCCTCGATAATCCGCGCAGGGGCGCAGAGTACCGTCCTTCTTCTTAACAAAAAAGAACCCCGCCCCGGCCGGAGAGGAAGAAGGCACTATGGTACCGGCGTCAAGAGACACAGATAAATAATCCTCGAGAGCCTTACGTTCGGGAGCCGACAGAGAGTATAGTCTACCCCGAGGAGGAGTGGTCCCCGGAAGGAGATCAATACTACAATCATACGACCGGTGAGGAGGAAGGGAGTTGGCTCGGGACCGACTGAAGACCGTGCGCAGATCATGATATTCCTCCGGCACTCCTGTCAAATCGCCAGGTTCCTCCTGAGAAGTGGGGACAGAAGAAATGGGAGGGATGGCAGACATTAAGCACTTCACATGACAAGATACGTTCCAGGATAGGATAGAATTACAAGACCAATTAATAGAAGGATTATGACATACTAGCCAGGGATGACCCAAAACAACAGGTGTAAAAGGTGAACGAAAAATCAAAAAAGAAATAGTCTCACTGTGGTTACCAGATACTGTGAGAGTTAAAGGTAGTGTCTCAAATCTGATACTGGGAAGATGACTACCATCTAAGGCAAACATGGGCGTAGGCTTGTCTAACTGTCTGAAAGGAATGTTATGTTTCCGGACCCATGCTTCGTCCATGAAACAACCCTCAGCCCCAGAGTCAATCAAGGCACTGCATGTAGCACCCGAACCGGTCCAGCGTAGATGGACCGACATAGTAGTACAGGATCTAGATGAAGAGACCTGAGTAGTAGCGCTCACCAGTAGCCCTCCGCTTACTGATGAGCTCAGGCCTTTTACTGGACATGAATTGACAAAATGTCCATCAAATCCGCAATAGAGGCACAGGCGGTTGGTGATCCTCCGTTCCCTCTCCTTGGTCGAGATGCGAATACCTCCCAGCTGCATGGGCTCAGTCTCTGAGCCAGAGGAGGGAGATGGTTGCGATGCGGAGCAGGGAAACACCGTTGACGCGAGCTCTCTTCCACGAGCTTGGTGACGAAGATCTACCCGTCGTTCTATGCGGATGGCGAGAGCAATCAAAGAGTCCACACTGGAAGGAACCTCCCGAGAGAGAATCTCATCTTTGACCACTGTGTGGAGTCCCTCCAGAAAACGAGCGAGCAGCGCCGGCTCGTTCCAGTCACTAGAGGCAGCAAGAGTACGAAACTCTATAGAGTAATCCGTTATGGATCGATCACCTTGGCATAGGGAAGCCAGGGCCCTAGAAGCCTCCCCACCAAAAACTGAACGGTCAAAAACCCGAATCATCTCCTCTTTAAAGTTCTGGTAATTGTTAGAACAATCAGCCCTTGCCTCCCAGATAGCTGTGCCCCACTCTCGGGCCCGGCCAGTAAGGAGTGAAATGACGTAAGCAACCCGAGCTCTCTCGCTAGAGTATGTGTTGGGTTGGAGAGAGAACACAATATCACACTGGGTGAGAAAGGAGCGGCACTCCGTGGGCTGCCCGGAGTAGCAAGGTGGGTTATTAACCCTAGGTTCCGGAGGCTCGGCAGGCCAGGAAGTAACAGGTGGCACGAGACGAAGACTCTGGAACTGTCCAGAGAGGTCGGAAACCTGAGCGGCCAGGTTCTCCACGGCATGGCGAGCAGCAGACAATTCCTGCTCGTGTCTGCCGAGCATGGCTCCTTGGATCTTGACGGCAGTGTTACGAGCCTCTGTAGTCGCTGGGTCCATTCCTTGGTCGGATCCTTCTGTTATGCAGGTGAATGAGGACCCAAAAGCGACTTGGCGAAAACAGAGTTTTTAATCCAGTAAGATACTTAACAAAACAAAAGGCATAATACTACTCGTAAAGACGAGAACAGACTGGAGACTTGATCAAGAACTGCAGGTTGCCTCGGGAAGGCACTTGAACCTAGCAGACTCAGACACCTGCTCACCACGCAGCATCTGAGGGAAACACGACACGACAGGGCAATACATAGACACAGCACGGTGAATATTAGACAAGGATCCGACAGGGCAGGTACGGAAAACAAGGAGAGAAATAGGGACTCTAATCAGGGAAAAGGATCGGGAACAGGTGTGGGAAGACTAAATGATTGATTAGGGGAATAGGAACAGCTGGGAGCAGGAACGGAACGATAGAGAGAAGAGAGAGCGAGAGAGTGAGAGAGGGAGGGGGAGAGAGAGGGATAGAAAGAGGGAAAGAACCTAATAAGACCAGCAGAGGGAAACGAATAGAAGGGGAAGCACAGGGACAAGACATGATAATTAATGACAAAACATGACAGAATACTGTAGGACCTTAGAATCCCTCGTCCTGAAGCTCAGATACAGTGGGGCAAAAAATAATTTAGTCAGCCACCAATTGTGCAAGTTCTCCCACTTAAAAAGATGAGAGAGGCCTGTAATTTTCATCATAGGTACACTTCAACTATGACAGACAAAATGAGAGAAAAGAAATCCAGAAAATCACATTGTGGGATTTTTAGTGAATTTATTTGCAAATTATGGTGGAAAATAAGTATTTGGTCAATTTCAAAAGTTTATCTCAATACTTTGTTATATACCCTTTGTTGGCAATGACAGAGGTCAAACGTTTTCTGTAAGTCTTCACAAGGTTTTCACATACTGTTGCTGGTATTTTGACCCATTCCTCCATGCAGATCTCCTCTAGAGCAGTGATGTTTTGGGGCTGTTGCTGGGCAACATGGACTTTCAACTCCCTCCAAAGATTTTCTATGGGGTTGAGATCTGGAGACTGGCTAAGCCACTCCAGGACCATGAAATGCTTCTTACGAAGTCACTCCTTCGTTGCCCGGGTGGTGTGTTTGGGATCATTATCATGCTGAAAGACCCAGCCACGTTTCATCTTCAATGCCCTTACTGATGGAAGGAGGTTTTCACTCAAAATCTCACTATACATGGCCCCATTCATTCTTTCCTTTACATGGATCAGTCGTCCTGGTCCCTTTGCAGAAAAACAGCCCCAAAGCATGATGTTTCCACCCCCATGCCTCATAGTAGGTATGGTGTTCTTTGGATGCAACTCAGCATTCTTTGTCCTCCAAACACGACGAGTTGAGTTTTTAACAAAAAGTTATATTTTGGTTTCATCTGACCATATGACATTCTCCCAATCTTCTTCTGGACCATCCAAATGCTCTCTAGCAAACTTCAGATGGGCCTGGACTGGCTTAAGCAGGCTGGGAAGCCTACAATTTGGTTTCTGGTGTCCTTTGACAGCTCTTTTGTCTTGGCCATAGTGGAGTTTGGAGTGTGACTGTTTGAGGTTGTGGACAGGTGTCTTTTATACTGATAACAAGTTCAAACAGGTGCCATTAATACAGGTAACGAGTGGAGGACAGAGGAGCCTCTCAAAGAAGAGGTCTGTGAGAGCCAGAAATCTGTGAGAGCCAGAAATCTTGCTTGTTTGTAGGTGACCAAATACTTATTTTCCACCATAATTTGCAATAAATTCACAAAACAATCCTTCAATGTGATTTTCTGGATTTTTTTTCTAATTTTGTCTGTCATAGTTGAAGTGTACCTATGATGAAAATTACAGGCCTCTCTCACCTTTTTAAGTGGGAGAACTTGTACAATTGGTATCTGAGCTTCAGGACGAGGGATTCTAAGGTCCTACAGTAGTCATGTGCTGTGGAATATCTTCAGACAGACACAGAGACAGAGTAGAGATGGGTTACTGACACTAAATTCTGTCATTACATTTGTTTTTTAGGAATGTCTGTCCTTGAGCTGTTCGTGTCTATTAATGTTCTGTACTGTCATGTTTTTTGTGGACCCCAGGAACAGTTGCTTTCGTAACAGTTCATTGGGATCCTAATAAAATACCATCAAATAAAGAACACAGTTTGGTCCAACAGCCCAATTCAGATTAAAGATAACATTTATACAGAGAGACCAGGAATCAGGAAGTCAATAAAAGACACCAAAAAAAGGTTGACTCCCCTCCCAATTCATCTGCATGATTCAAAACGTCACTACTAGTCTTACAAGCACATTCTGTCTAATCTCCATTTAGAATAGGCTGGATTGTGGATTGAGATTGTGGATAGTCTGCTAAACATTTGCCCTCTTGCTCTTGTTTTTTTTGATGAAGAAAATGATGGGATTTGACTAAGAGGATTATGATGACAGCCTGATGAGACACAGCTGGGGCAGACAAAACAACTATCGTCCTCCTCCTATCACGCAGACAGTCAGGAAAACAGGCACGTATACGCACACACACACACACACACACACACACACACACACACACACACACACACACACACACACACACACACACACACACACACACACACACACACACACACACACACACACACACACACACACACACACACACACGTAGGCGTGCATGTCATAGGCAGGCAGACACACACACACACACGGTCAAATAAAATCAAATAAAATCAAATCAAATCAAATCAAATTGTATTTGTCACATACACATGGTTAGCAGATGTTAATGCGAGTGTAGCGAAATGCTTGTGCTTCTAGTTCCGACAATGCAGTGATAACCAACAAGTAATCTAACTAACAATTCCAAAACTACTGTCTTATACACAGTGTAAGGGGATAAGGAACATGTACATAAGGATATATGAATGAGTGATGGTACAGAGCAGCATACAGTAGATGGTATCGAGTACAGTATATACATATGCATATGAGATGAGTGTGTAGACAAAGTAAACAAAGTGGCATAGTTAAAGTGGCTAGTGATACATGTGTTACATAAGGATGCAGTCGATGATGTAGAGTACAGTATATACATATGCATATGAGATGAATAATGTAGGGTAAGTAACATTATATAAGGTAGCATTGTTTAAAGTGGCTAGTGATATATTTACATCATTTCCCATCAATTCCCATTATTAAAATGGCTGGAGTTGGGTCAGTGTCAATGACAGTGTGTTGGCAGCAGCCACTCAATGTTAGTGGTGGCTGTTTAACAGTCTGATGGCCTTGAGATAGAAGCTGTTTTTCAGTCTCTCGGTCCCAGCTTTGATGCACCTGTACTGACCTCGCCTTCTGGATGATAGCGGGGTGAACAGGCAGTGGTTCGGGTGGTTGATGTCCTTGATGATCTTTATGGCCTTCCTGTAACAACGGGTGGTGTAGGTGTCCTGGAGGGCAGGTAGTTTGCCCCGGTGATGCGTTGTGCAGTCCTCACTACCCTCTGGAGAGCCTTACGGTTGAGGGCGGAGCAGTTGCCGTACCAGGCGGTGATACAGCCCGCCAGGATGCTCTCGATTGTGCATCTGTAGAAGTTTGTGAGTGCTTTTGGTGACAAGCCGAATTTCTTCAGCCTCCTGAGGTTGAATAGGCGCTGCTGCGCCTTCTTCACGACGCTGTCAGTGTGAGTGGACCAATTCAGTTTGTCTGTGATGTGTATGCCGAGGAACTTAAAACTAGCTACCCTCTCCACTACTGTTCCATCGATGTGGATAGGGGGTGTTCCCTCTGCTGTTTCCTGAAGTCCACAATCATCTCCTTAGTTTTGTTGACGTTGAGTGTGAGGTTATTTTCCTGACACCACACTCCGAGGGCCCTCACCTCCTCCCTGTAGGCCGTCTCGTCGTTGTTGGTAATCAAGCCTACCACTGTTGTGTCGTCCGCAAACTTGATGATTGAGTTGGAGGCGTGCGTGGCCACGCAGTCGTGGGTGAACAGGGAGTACAGGAGAGGGCTCAGAACGCACCCTTGTGGGGCCCCGTGTTGAGGATCAGCGGGGAGGAGATGTTGTTGCCTACCCTCACCACCTGGGGGCGGCCCGTCAGGAAGTCCAGTACCCAGTTGCACAGGGCGGGGTCGAGACCCAGGGTCTCGAGCTTGATGACGAGCTTGGAGGGTACTATGGTGTTGAATGCCGAGCTGTAGTCGATGAACAGCATTCTCACATAGGTATTCCTCTTGTCCAGGTGGGTTAGGGCAGTGTGCAGTGTGGTTGAGATTGCATCGTCTGTGGACCTATTTGGGCGGTAAGCAAATTGGAGTGGGTCTAGGGTGTCAGGTAGGGTGGAGGTGATATGGTCCTTGACTAGTCTCTCAAAGCACTTCATGATGACGGAAGTGAGTGCTACAGGGCGGTAGTCGTTTAGCTCAGTTACCTTAGCTTTCTTGGGAACAGGAACAATGGTGGCCCTCTTGAAGCATGTGGGAACAGTAGACTGGTATAGGGATTGATTGAATATGTCCGTAAACACACCGGCCATCTGGTCTGCGCATGCTCTGAGGGCGCGGCTGGGGATGCCGTCTGGGCCTGCAGCCTTGCGAGGGTTAACACGTTTAAATGTCTTACTCACCTCGGCTGCAGTGAAGGAGAGACTGCATGTTTCCGTTGCAGGCCGTGTCAGTGGCACTGTATTGTCCTCAAAGCGGGCAAAAAAGTTATTTAGTCTGCCTGGGAGCAAGACATCCTGGTCCGTGACTGGGCTGGATTTCATCTTGTAGTCCGTGATTGACTGTACATGCCACATGCCTCTTGTGTCTGAGCCATTGAATTGAGATTCCACTTTGTCTCTGTACTGACGCTTAGCTTGTTTGATAGCCTTACGGAGGGAATAGCTGCACTGTTTGTATTCAGTCATGTTGCCAGACACCTTGCCCTGATTAAAAGCAGTGGTTCGCGCTTTCAGTTTCACGCGAATGCTGCCATCAATCCACGGTTTCTGGTTAGGGAATGTTTTTATCGTTGCTATGGGAACGACATCTTCGACGCACGTTCTAATGAACTCGCACACCGAATCAGCGTATTCGTCAATATTCCCATCTGACGCAATACGAAACATGTCCCAGTCCACGTGATGGAAGCAGTCTTGGAGTGTAGAGTCAGCTTGGTCTGACCAGCGTTGGACAGACCTCAGCGTGGGAGCCTCTTGTTTTAATTTCTGTCTGTAGGCAGGGATCAGCAAAATGGAGTCGTGGTCAGCTGTAATATTAGAACCAGAGACAAACTGCATCACGCAGCGCTTCCCCAAATAATGCATATCACTCCAGGTTCATCATCCTACTCAAATGAACCAGAAGATATCATTCATGTTTGTTTTTGTGGGTTGTGGCTATTTAACATGGTATAAAATAGTATAATTATTTACCCAGTGAGCCTCCCTCTTCCTTCCCCCTTCCTCCCCCTTCCTCCCCTTCTTCCCCTTCCCCTTCCTCCCCTTCTTCCCCTTCTTCCCCTTCTTCCCCTTCCCCTTCCTCCCCTTCTTCCCCTTCCCCTTCTTCCCCTTCCTCCCCCTTCCTCCCCCTTCCTCCCCCTGCTTCCCCTTCCCCTTCCTCCCCCTTCCTCCCCTTCCCCCTTCCCCTTTCCTTCCCCTTCCTCCCCCTTCCTCCCCCTTCTTCCCCTTCCCCTTCCTTCCCCCTTCCTCCCCCTTCTTCCCCCTTCCTTCCCCCTTCCTCCCCATTCCACCCCCTCCACCCCCTTCCTCCCTCTTCCTCCCCCTCCACCCCCTTCCTCCCCCTTCCTCCTTCCTCCGCCCCCTTCTCCCCCTTCCCCTTCCTCCCCCTTCCTTCCCCCTTCCTCCCTCTTCCTCCCCTTCCTCCTCCTCCTCCCTCCCCCTTCCTCCCCCTTCCTCCCTCTTCCTCCCCCTTCTTCTCCTTCCCCTTCCTTCCCCCTTTCTCCCCCTTCCACCCCCTTCCTCCCCCTTCCTCCCTCTTCCTCCCCCTTCTTCCCCTTCCCCTTCCTCCCCCTTCCACCTCCTTCCTCCCCCTTCCTCCCTCTTCCTCCCCCTTCTTCCCCTTCCCGTTCCTCCCCCTTCTTCCCCTTCCTCCCCTTCTTCCCCTTACCCTTCCTCCCCCTTCCTCCCCCTTCTTCCCCCTTCCTTCCCCCTTCCTCCCCATTCCACCCCCTCCACCCCCTTCCTCCCTCTTCCTCCCCCTCCACCCCCTTCCTCCCCCTTCCTCCTTCCTCCTCCCCCTTCTCCCCCTTCCCCTTCCTCCCCCTTCCTTCCCCCTTCCTCCCTCTTCCTCCCCCTTCCTCCTCCTCCCTCCCCCTTCCTCCCCCTTCCTCCCTCTTCCTCCCCCTTCTTCCCCTCCCCCTTCCTCCCCCTTCCTCCCTCTTCCTCCCCCTTCTTCCCCTTCCCCTTCCTTCCCCCTTCCTCCCCCTTCCACCCCCTTCCACCCCCTTCCTTCCCCCTTCCTCCCCCCCCCCCCTTCCTTCCCCCTTCCTCCCCCTTCCTCCCCCTTCCTTTCCCCTTCCTCCCCCTTCCTCCCCCGACATACGCAGAAAACCACGTCTAAGTAGTAGTTATTTATAAAACCTTACTTTGACGTGGAAATAATCTTATCTCTGCGCAAAGTCTAGACTTGACGTAAGTGATTTTCCTGCTGGTTATGTAAAGGAGAAATGTGAGTTTTTCAAACAGTCCGTTTCCTTCCTGGGGTATCGTATTTCCACCTCCGGGGTGGTGATGGAGGATGATCGCGTTACAGCCGTGCGTAATTGGCCAACTCCGACCACGGTGAAAGAAGTGCAGCGGTTTTTAGGGTTCGCCAATTACTAACGGAGGTTTATCAGGGGTTTTGGTCAGGTGGCTGCTCCCATCACCTCACTGCTGAAGGGAGGACCGGTGCGCTTGCGCTGGTCAGCAGAGGCGGGCAGAGCTTTCAGTTGTCTGAAGGAGCTGTTCACCAATGCGCCCGTGTTGGCGCATCCGGACCCCTCTTTAGCGTTCATAGTGGAGGTGGATGCGTCCGAGGCTGGGGTTGGAGCCGTGCTGTCCCAACGCTCGGGCGTGCCATCCAAACTCCGCCCGTGTGCTTTCTTTTCGAGCAAGCTCAGCCCAGCGGAGCGAAACTATGATGTGGGGGACTGAGAGTTGTTAGCTGTAGTCAAGGCTCTGAAGGTGTGGAGACATTGGCTTGAGGGGGCTAAATACCCTTTTCTCATCTGGACTGACCATCGTATTCTCGAGTACATCCGGGCAGCTAAGAGACTAAATCCACGTCAGGCTAGATGGGCCATGTTTTTTACTAGGTTCCAGTTTACCCTCACATATCAGCCAGGCTCCCAAAACACCAAAGCTGACGCACTGTCTCGACTCTATGATACCGAGGAACGGTCAGTAGAGCCAACTCCCATCATTCCACCGTCATGTCTCGTGGCACCCGGTGGTATGGGAGGTAGATGCTGAGATAGAGAGGGCCTCACGGTCAGAGTCGGCTCCTCCTAACTGTCCAGTAGGGACCAAGTACGTGCAGAGGGTGGTCCGGGACAAGCTGATTAGGTGGGCTCATACTCTTCCCTCCTCGGGTCATCCTGGTATCAAGAGGACAGTGCAGAGTCTGAGAGGGAGATACTGGTGGCCCACACTGGCTAAAGACGTGAGATGTTATGTCTCCTCCTGCTCAGTGTGTGCTCAGAGCAATGCTCCTCGGCACCTACCTAGAGGGAAATTACAACCCCTCCCCGTTCCACAACGGCCGTGGACACATTTATCCCGTCCCAGGGAAGTACTACGATCCTGGTCGTTGTGGATCGGTTTTCTAAGTCCTGTCGTCTTATTCCGTTGCCCGGTCTTCCTACGGCCCTGCAGACTGCTGAGGCTTTGTTTACCCATGTCTTCCGGCACTATGGGGTGCCTGAGGACATCATCTCTGATCGGGGTCCCCAATTCACGTCCATGTGGAGGGCGTTTATGGAGAGACTGGGGGTCTCGGTTAGCTTAACCTCAGGTTTTCACCCCGAGAGTAATGGGCAGGTGGAGCACGTTAACCAGGATGTGGGCAGGTTTCTGCGGTCCTATTGTCGGGACCGGCCTGGTGAGTGGGCAAGGTATGTTCCATGGGCCGAACTAGCCCAGAACTCTACTAACTTGTCTCCTTTTGAGTGTGTGTTAGGTTACCAGCCGGTCCTGGCTCCATGGCATCAGAGTCAGACCGAGGCTCCTGCGGTGGAGGAGTGGGTACAGCGCTCCAAGGACACCTGGAAAGCCATTCAGGACTCATTACGGTTAACGGGAGAACGGCAGAAGAGGAGCGCTGACCAGCACCGCAGTGAGACCCCCGTGTTTGCACCGGGAGACAGGGTCTGGCTCTCGACCCGAAACCTGCCCCTCCGCCTGCCCTGTCGGAAGCTGGGGCCGCAATGTGTGGGGCCGTTCAAAGTCCTGAGGAGAATAAACGAGGTGTGTTATAGGTTACAACTTCCTAGGTATTACTGTATTAACCCCTCGTTTCATGTGTCTCTCCTCAGGCCGGTGGTGGCTGGTCCCCTGCAAGAAGGTGAGGTGTCTGAGGTCCCTCCTCCCCCTCTGGACATCGATGGGCCCCCGGCGTATACAGTTCGAGGCATTCTGGATTCTAGACGCCGGGTGGGGGGCCTAGGAGAGATGCTGGGTTCCGGTCAGGGACATTTTGGACCCTTCTCTCCTGATAGAATTCCACCGCCTCCACCCGGATCGCCCAGCATCTCGTCCTCCGGGTCGTCCTCGAGGACGGTGGTGGCGCGCTGCGGGAGCCGCGCGTCAGGGGGGGGTACTGTCACGACTTCCGCCGAGGTTGGCTCTCCTGCCCGTTCAGGCGGTGCTCGGCGGTCGTCGTCACCTTCCTACTAGCCACTACCGATCCCTTTTCGTGTATCTGTTGGTTATGTCTGATTGGTTTCACCTGTGTGTTGTTTAGTTAATTAGTGTCTGTATATAATGTAGGTTGTCTTATTATCGCTATTTGCTCTCTGCGCCTGATTCCACCCACCTTGATTAGACGTGACAATTAAACATTATGAACAATGTGTTAGGAATGATCAATTAAAGGTGTGAGGAATTAATTGCTAGACGCAAGGTGTTTTGAATTAAAAACAGGATGCGGTGTTCTATAAATAGTGTGTCAAATTAGAAAAAGATAAAAACCGTAACCATGGCTGTTCTTGTGTTATTAGAAGACATAGAAAAGAGTTTTCCGGAATCATTTATTTAGCAGATTATGATCCATGGCATAAGTTCCTAACGTCTCCCAACAAATGTTCTGTTCAATTTGTACGTGGATTTAGCCCCTAATCTGGAAAGGAAGACACGCTGTAATCATGTCATACCCGTATCTGTCCAAGTACTGTCCACTCTGGGATTCCTCGCTACTGGGACGTTCCAGAGAGAAATGAGTGACAGGTCGGGTATATCACAGTCATCATTCAGCCGCATCCTTTCACAAATGATTGAGGCGATTCTACACATCTTGTCCACGAGATACACTGAAGTTGGGGCGGCAGGTAGCCTAGTGGTTAGAGAGATGGGCCAACAACCGAAAGGTTGATAGATCAAATTCCCGAGCTGACAAGGTAAAAATCTGTCCCTCTGCCCCTGAACAAGGCAATTAACCCACTGTTCTTAGGTCGTCATTGTAAATAATAATTTGTTCTTAACTGACTTGCCTAGGTAAATTCAATTTAAAAAACGTTAGTTTGGCGTGTGTCAAAGCCTGCATCTAGAAGCTGATGAGAGTGGAGGCAGGTGGCTTCTCTTTAGGCCTGCGTCTAGAAGCTGATGAGAGTGGAGGCAGGTGGCTTCTCTTTAGGCCTGCGTCTAGAAGCTGATGAGAGTGGAGGCAGGGGGCTTCTCTTTAGGCCTGCGTCTAGAAGCTGATGAGAGTGGAGGCAGGTGGCTTCTCTTTAGGCCTGCGTCTAGATGGTGATGAGAGTGGAGGCAGGGGGCTTCTCTTTAGGCCTGCGTCTAGAAGCTGATGAGAGTGGAGGCAGGTGGCTTCTCTTTAGGCCTGCGTCTAGAAGCTGATGAGAGTGGAGGCAGGTGGCTTCTCTTTAGGCCTGCGTCTAAAAGCTGATGAGAGTGGAGGCAGGTGGCTTCTCTTTAGGCCTGCGTCTAGAAGCTGATGAGAGTGGAGGCAGGTGGCTTCTCTTTAGGCCTGCGTCTAGAAGCTGATGAGATTGGAGGCAGGTGGCTTCTCTTTGGGCCTGCGTCTAGAAGCTGATGAGATTGGAGGCAGGTGGCTTCTCTTTAGGCCTGCGTCTAGAAGCTGATGAGATTGGAGGCAGGTGGCTTCTCTTTAGGCCTGCGTCTAGAAGCTGATGAGAGTGGAGGCAGGTGGCTTCTCTTTAGGCCTGCGTCTAGAAGCTGATGAGAGTGGAGGCAGGTGGCTTCTCTTTAGGCCTGCGTCTAGAAGCTGATGAGAGTGGAGGCAGGTGGCTTCTCTTTAGGCCTGCGTCTAGAAGCTGATGAGAGTGGAGGCAGGTGGCTTCTCTTTAGGCCTGCTTCTAGAAGCTGATGAGAATGGAGGCAGGGGGCTTCTCTTTAGGCCTGCGTCTAGAAGCTGATGAGAGTGGAGGCAGGTGGTTTCTCTTTAGGCCTGTATCTAGATGGTGATGAGAGTGGAGGCAGGGGGCTTCTCTTTAGGCCTGCGTCTAGAAGCTGATGAGAGTGGAGGCAGGTGGCTTCTCTTTAGGCCTGCGTCTAGAAGCTGATGAGAGTGGAGGCAGGGGGCTTCTCTTTAGGCCTGCGTCTAGAAGCTAATGAGAGTGGAGGCAGGTGGCTTCTCTTTAGGCCTGCATCTAGAAGCTGATGAGAGTGGAGGCAGGTGGCTTCTCTTTAGGCCTGCGTCTAGAAGCTGATGAGAGTGGAGGCAGGTGGCTTCTCTTTAGGCCTGCGTCTAGAAGCTGATGAGATTGGAGGCAGGTGGCTTCTCTTTAGGCCTGCGTCTAGAAGCTGATGAGAGTGGAGGCAGGTGGCTTCTCTTTAGGCCTGCGTCTAGAAGCTGATGAGAGTGGAGGCAGGTGGCTTCTCTTTAGGCCTGCGTCTAGAAGCTGATGAGAGTGGAGGCAGGTGGCTTCTCTTTAGGCCTGCGTCTAGAAGCTGCTGAGAGTGGAGGCAGGTGGCTTCTCTTTAGGCCTGCGTCTAGAAGCTGATGAGATTGGAGGCAGGTGGCTTCTCTTTGGGCCTGCGTCTAGAAGCTGAAGAGAGTGGAGGCAGGTGGCTTCTCTTTAGGCCTGCGTCTAGAAGCTGATGAGAGTGGAGGCAGGGGGCTTCTCTTTAGGCCTGCGTCTAGAAGCTGATGAGAGTGGAGGCAGGTGGCTTCTCTTTAGGCCTGCGTCTAGAAGCTGATGAGAGTGAAGGCAGGGGGCTTCTCTTTAGGCCTGCGTCTAGAAGCTGATGAGAGTGGAGGCAGGTGGCTTCTCTTTAGGCCTGCGTCTAGAAGCTGATGAGAGTGGAGGCAGGTGGCTTCTCTTTAGGCCTGCGTCTAGAAGCTGATGAGATTGGAGGCAGGTGGCTTCTCTTTGGGCCTGCGTCTAGAAGCTGATGAGATTGGAGGCAGGTGGCTTCTCTTTAGGCCTGCGTCTAGAAGCTGATGAGATTGGAGGCAATTGGCTTCTCTTTAGGCCTGCGTCTAGAAGCTGATGAGAGTGGAGGCAGGTGGCTTCTCTTTAGGCCTGCGTCTAGAAGCTGATGAGAGTGGAGGCAGGTGGCTTCTCTTTAGGCCTGCGTCTAGAAGCTGATGAGAGTGGAGGCAGGTGGCTTCTCTTTAGGCCTGCGTCTAGAAGCTGATGAGAGTGGAGGCAGGTGGCTTCTCTTTAGGCCTGCGTCTAGAAGCTGATGAGAGTGGAGGCAGGGGGCTTCTCTTTAGGCCTGCGTCTAGAAGCTGATGAGAGTGGAGGCAGGTGGCTTCTCTTTAGGCCTGCGTCTAGATGGTGATGAGAGTGGAGGCAGGGGGCTTCTCTTTAGGCCTGCGTCTAGAAGCTGATGAGAGTGGAGGCAGGTGGCTTCTCTTTAGGCCTGCGTCTAGAAGCTGATGAGAGTGGAGGCAGGGGGCTTCTCTTTAGGCCTGCGTCTAGAAGCTGATGAGAGTGGAGGCAGGTGGCTTCTCTTTAGGCCTGCGTCTAGAAGCTGATGAGAGTGGAGGCAGGTGGCTTCTCTTTAGGCCTGCGTCTAGAAGCTGATGAGAGTGGAGGCAGGTGGCTTCTCTTTAGGCCTGCGTCTAGAAGCTGATGAGATTGGAGGCAGGTGGCTTCTCTTTGGGCCTGCGTCTAGAAGCTGATGAGATTGGAGGCAGGTGGCTTCTCTTTAGGCCTGCGTCTAGAAGCTGATGAGATTGGAGGCAGGTGGCTTCTCTTTAGGCCTGCGTCTAGAAGCTGATGAGAGTGGAGGCAGGTGGCTTCTCTTTAGGCCTGCGTCTAGAAGCTGATGAGAGTGGAGGCAGGTGGCTTCTCTTTAGGCCTGCGTCTAGAAGCTGATGAGAGTGAAGGCAGGTGGCTTCTCTTTAGGCCTGCGTCTAGAAGCTGCTGAGAGTGGAGGCAGGTGGCTTCTCTTTAGGCCTGCGTCTAGAAGCTGATGAGATTGGAGGCAGGTGGCTTCTCTTTGGGCCTGCGTCTAGAAGCTGATGAGAGTGGAGGCAGGTGGCTTCTCTTTAGGCCTGCGTCTAGAAGCTGATGAGAGTGGAGGCAGGGGGCTTCTCTTTAGGCCTGCGTCTAGAAGCTGATGAGAGTGGAGGCAGGGGGCTTCTCTTTAGGCCTGCGTCTAGAAGCTGATGAGAGTGGAGGCAGGTGGCTTCTCTTTAGGCCTGCGTCTAGAAGCTGATGAGAGTGGAGGCAGGTGGCTTCTCTTTAGGCCTGCGTCTAGAAGCTGATGAGAGTGGAGGCAGGTGGCTTCTCTTTAGGCCTGCGTCTAGAAGCTGATGAGAGTGGAGGCAGGTGGCTTCTCTTTAGGCCTGCGTCTAGAAGCTGATGAGAGTGGAGGCAGGTGGCTTCTCTTTAGGCCTGCGTCTAGAAGCTGATGAGATTGGAGGCAGGTGGCTTCTCTTTGGGCCTGCGTCTAGAAGCTGATGAGAGTGGAGGCAGGTGGCTTCTCTTTAGGCCTGCGTCTAGAAGCTGATGAGAGTGGAGGCAGGGGGCTTCTCTTTAGGCCTGCGTCTAGAAGCTGATGAGAGTGGAGGCAGGTGGCTTCTCTTTAGGCCTGCGTCTAGAAGCTGATGAGAGTGGAGGCAGGGGGCTTCTCTTTAGGCCTGCGTCTAGAAGCTGATGAGAGTGGAGGCAGGGGGCTTCTCTTTAGGCCTGCGTCTAGAAGCTGATGAGAGTGGAGGCAGGTGGCTTCTCTTTAGGCCTGCGTCTAGAAGCTGATGAGAGTGGAGGCAGGGGGCTTCTCTTTAGGCCTGCGTCTAGAAGCTGATGAGAGTGGAGGCAGGTGGCTTCTCTTTAGGCCTGCGTCTAGAAGCTGATGAGAGTGGAGGCAGGTGGCTTCTCTTTAGGCCTGCGTCTAGAAGCTGATGAGAGTGGAGGCAGGTGGCTTCTCTTTAGGCCTGCGTCTAGAAGCTGATGAGAGTGGAGGCAGGTGGCTTCTCTTTAGGCCTGTATCTAGAAGCTGATGAGAGTGGAGGCAGGTAGCTTCTCAGTGAGTTATTTTTTGTTGTTGTTTCAGTGTATAATAGCCTATTAGCCGTGTAATGTAATGTAACACACCGGTTTTACCCTATTAGGTGACCGGGGTTATCCACTGAAACGTGGCTTCTCACTCCCTTTGCTGTTGTTCCCTCCTGGAACAACAGAGAATATGCACTACAATTTGACGCACGGCAGAACAAGGTTGGTTGTGGAGCGCCACCTCGGACTGCTGAAAGGCAGGTGGTGTTGCCTTGATGCATCAGGTGAAAACACCTCTACAAGCCAGAGAAGGTAACTTAATTTAATAAAAATACAAAACTCTAATTTGTTTTAAAATGGATCAATGTAAACATCATATACCAGCATTTTATATATAGCATTTTATTGAAATTGTACACACAAAGGTTCTGGCCAAATAGCTGAAAACAGATTTTAATTTTGCGCTGAGGTTACTGAAGCTTGTTCATTTTGTAGCAATGCTGGTATAAATGAATAGAATCAGCTGATTCCTATCGTTTCCACTAGCATTGCAACAAAATGCAAACAGATTTCAAGTAATGCAAGTTTTTTTTTTACAAGAACATTGGGGTGTGCAATTTCATACCTAAATGTAAAATGTTGGCCTGTTTTAAGAATGAATGGTTTCTCTCCCCCAATCAAAGGTGACATGCATAATACTGGCATGTGGTGTGCTCCACAAAATAGCCCTGAGGTATTGATATGGATGCGGAGAATGGACCCCCAAGAGCCTCCTAACCCACCACCCAACGGAGCGTCTTCCCCGGCTGATGCAGTGAGAAGGAGGCGGCAGCTCATACAGAGTTTGGTGGTAAGAAACAGAATGCCAGACAATATACAAAGCATAGGTTTTTTTATTCGCGTTGTGGAAAACGTTCAACAATTGCATTGTGTAAATGAATGAAAACCCTGCTTATTCTTCCGAGTTCTTCACAATCTGCCCAACCAATGTGTTCAACTCGTTCTGGGTTTGCAGGACTGAGGTGGTCAACAAGCAAACTGTAGACGTGGACACAGGTGGACCCTCAACACCTGTGGCCAAAACATCCCCCTCACGGATTTCATCCATGGACCCTCGACACCTGTGGCCAAAACATCCCCCTCACGGATTTCATCCATGGACCCTCAACACCTGTGGCCAAACCGCCCCCCTCACTCCTGGCACCTGCTGATTTGGGAGCCGCACCCTGGTTGGAGGGCGCACAGGCTGCAACGCAGCTTCCCTTGATGGAGGGGGCACCCTCAACCAGCTCAACCAGCTTCATGAGGTAATCACCTGGAATACATTTCAATTAACAGGTGTGCCTTGTGAAAAGTACATTTAATGCGTTTGAGCCAATCAGTCATGTTGTGACAAGATAGGCGTGGTATACAGAAGATAGCCCTATTTGGTAAAAGACCAAGTCGATATTATGGCAAGAACAGCTCAAATAAGCGAAGAGAAATGACAGTCCATTATTACTTTCAAACATGAAGGTCAGAAAGTTTCTTATAGTCACAAAAACCATCAAGCGCTAAGATGAAACTGGCTGTCATGAGGACCACCACAGGAAAGGAAGACCCAGAGTTACCTCTGCTGCAGAGGACAAGTTCATTAGAGTTTACTGTCTCTCATGAGGACCGCCACAGGAAAGGAAGACCCAGAGTTACCTCTGCTGCAGAGGATAAGTTCATTAGAGTTAGAGAAGAGACTTTATTGGGCCAAGAAACACTTGCAATGGACATAAGACCAGTGGAAATCTGTCCTTTGGTTTGATGAGTCCAAATTTGAGATGTTTGGTTCAAACTGCTGTGTCTTTGTGAGACACAGAGTAGATGAACAGATGATCTCCGCATGTGTTGTTCCCACCGTGAAGCACGGAGGAGGAGATGTGATGGTGCGGGGGTACTTGTAACACTGTCTGTGATTTATTTAGAATTCAATGCACACTTAACCAGCACGGCTACCACAGCATTCTGCAGCAATACCTCCCATCTGGTTTATTCTTAGTGGGACTATCATTTGTTTTCAACAGGATAATGACCCAAAACACACCTCCAGGCTGTCCCACAGAATGAAGGAAAAGCAGACAACAAGTGCTCAGCAAAAGTGGGAACTCCTTCAAGGCTGTTGGAAAAGCGTTCCTCATGAAGTTGGTTGAGAGAATGCCAAGAGCGTGTAAAGCTGTCATCAAGGCAAAGGGTGTAAACTTTTAAGAATCAAACATATTTTCATTTGTTTGACACTTTTTGGTTACTACATGATTCCATATGTGTTATTTCATAGTTTTGATGTCTTCACTATTATTCTACAATGTGGAAAAACGTTCAAATAAAGAAAAACCCTTGAATGAGTAGGTGTATCCAAGCTATTGATTGGCACTATGCATTGCTACCATCTCTGTGTGTATTACTAACCCATGCCTTTCTTTGGAGTTGATTGGCAGGTGGATGGAAATTGTTATTGTGAAGGTCTAGGTGATTGGTGCATCTTGATTGTCGTTCCTCTCATCTCTGGTCCCAAGAGTTCTTCATCTCCCTCCCTCCCTCCGTCTCCTCCTCCATATATTCCATTTAGCAGACGTTTTTATCCAAAGCGACTTACAGTCATGTGTGCATACATTCTACGTATGGGTGGTCCCGGGGATCGAACCCACTACCCTGGCGTTACAAGCGCCATGCTCTACCAACTGAGCTACAAAAGGGAGTCCTTCTCTCCATCTATCTATCCCCTGATGATGATGATGTCCACTATGGGAGGGTTATGATGATGATGATGATGATCTGATGACTACTGTGGAGGGCTATGATGTTGATGATGATGATGATGATGATGATGATGATGATGATGATGATGATGATGATGATGATGATGATGATGATGATGATGATGTCTGCTGTGTCCACTATGCATAAAATGGTAATGACAACTCTGGACTTAATTTGCACAAAGGACCTCGTGAGCACATAGCGTAACAGAGTGAAGTCAGACCAGACAACATAACATGGTTCTGTATATGTAATATCCACTAATGAAACTGAAAAGTTCTACATAATGGGCAACTACATTATTAAGAATTCTTCAGAACACGTTCTGGAGTGTACATGTTTGTGGTATATATTCAGAAATCTCTTGTAAGGAGTGTGTGTGTGTGTGTGTGTGTGTGTGTGTGTGTGTGTGTGTGTGTGTGTGTGTGTGTGTGTGTGTGTGTGTGTGTGTGTGTGTGTGTGTGTGTGTGTGTGTGTGTGTGTGTGTGTGTGTGTGTGTGTGTGTGTGTGTGTGTGTGTGTGTGTGTGTGTGTGTGTGTGTGTGTGTGTGTGTGTGAGGACCGGGGGTTTGAGGATGCTAGAGATGATTTAAATTCAACACAAATGCACAAACTACTGAGTTGTCAAAACATGTTGTGATTCTTTCTTATCTCCCTCCATCTCTCTTCTGTGAAGACAGCTCGGTGTTCAATCAGCAGACTCAAAAGGACCGTTCTGCAATCCAGCCATATCATGAGCGGCCAATGAAAGACACACGATTGTGAAGCCCAGAGCCGACAGCTACCTAGTTGATCCAAAAACACAATACAAAAGAAATCATTCTAATGACAGATCACACCCAAACTACCACCATAGAATAAAGCTTCTAGTAGGTCCTGGTTTTAGGATAGATTCTGGGATCAGGATCAGAGTGAGAGCACCACTCTAGAGCTCCTCTCATTCAGGCCTGCATGATGGAAAGCCAGAAAGCCCTGTGATATTCTGGCCAAGTTTTTTGATATTCATAGACAAAGTCAAGCTGTTGCTACACTCTTAGAAAAAAAAGGTGATACCTATAACTTCAAAGGGTTATTCGGCTGTCCCCATAGAATAACACTTTGAAGAATATTTTTTTGGTTCCAGATACAACACGTTTGGGTTCCATGTAGAACCCTTTTCACAAAAGATGTAACCCAAAAGGGTTCTACCTGGAACCCAAATGTGTTGCATCTGGAACCAAAAGCCTTCTACCTCGAACCGAAAAGGGTTCTACCTGGAACCCAAATGTGTTGCATCTGGAACCAAAAGCCTTCTAGCTCGAACCGAAAAGGGTTCTACCTGGAACCCAAATGTGTTGCATCTGGAACCAAAAGCCTTCTACCTCGAACCGAAAAGGGTTCTACCTGGAACCCAAATGTGTTGCATCTGGAACCAAAAGCCTTCTACCTCGAACCGAAAAGGGTTCTACCTGGACAGCCAAAGAACCTTTTAGAAAGCCTTTTTTCTCTAACAAAGTGTATGGTTGTAAACAGTGGACTTGTCCCCTTTTCACACGACTGAGCTGAACTAAACCGAGCTGAGGAAAAACCAAGCCAGGCTGTACTTTGCTTGCTTGGTTAAGTATCCAACATAGCTACTGTAACCGTTGCTGAAGAGGACTATGTGAATGGAGAATCAGAACCTGTACAGTACGGTTCTAACCCACCACCCAACGGAGCATCTTCCCCGGCAGTACGGTTCTAACCCACCACCCAACGGAGCGTCTTCCCCGGCAGTACGGTTCTAACCCACCACCCAACGGAGCTTCTTCCCCGGCAGTACGGTTCTAACCCACCACCCAACGGAGCATCTTCCTTGCAGTATCTCAGACGAGTATCAGACCAGACATACAGTAGAAAAGACTTGGGTTCAAATAGTATGTGAACTCTTTCAAATACTTTTAGCGTTTGCTTTAGCTAGCCTACTTGGAGTGCCAGATGGGTGGGGATTGTAGTTTTGGGACTATTATTTTAGTCCATTATGCCAGGCAAGCTTAATTAACCACAGATAAAGTATTTGAAATTATTTCAAATAGTATTTGAACCCAAGTCTGCACTGCAGTAGAGCAATTTTCATTTAATTAGACGCATATCTGACCAGAGGACAAAGATGCTCCTGATTTGGTCACAACAAGAATAATCTGTTTTAATAAGAATGGAGAATCCTGCGTAGCATATCAAACAAGCTTCCATTTTGTCCAATGATCCACAGTCTCCAATCACCTCTAAGCTAGCTGCTGATTGAGAAACCCTGCCTTTGACTGCATCCTAAATAGCAACCTATTCCCTAAATAGTGTACCAGAGCCCTGGTGAAAAGTATTGTACTAAATAAGGAACAGGGTGCCATTTGAAATGTAACACTTTACTTTAAATGGTAATCACGAGGTGATCTAGAAGCTTTTTATTTCAAATTGTCCTCCATTTCAGCCGCCGAGTGGTCGGACTAACAGTCAAGACACGTTCCAGTGACCAACGAAATGACTGCATACAGCTCCTTCCAATTTGGCCGGGCGAAACCGTGTATGTTTCCCCATCACTGGTTTAAGCTGTTCTCTTAAAAAACAATTAGCCAAGGGGAGTGCTGTAACCTTGTCTACAGGCAGTTGAATGACTCTAAATACTAAACTACCTCAGGTAATTGATTATTGTGCCAGCCCTAATTACTATGTCGTCAGGCATCTTGTCCTGCATCCTGGCAACAATAATTAGGCTTACTATCTTTGGAAAACAGAGACTAATGTTGATTGCTGGTCACACGACGTCAGAGAATCTGTGGAGAAAAGACCCCTTAAATGCAGGCTGGCTTGGTTACACAGCTAAGTCAATATAATCACATGTAACTATGTTCAGTAAGTTTGTATTTGACAGATCATTCAGTCCACCTTTTGTGTCATCATTGGATCATTGGTCAGGTCTCACACAACACAGGGAAAAGACACACAGTGAATTAGTATTCTGACATGTCTCTTGGCGGAGGTCCTGTCTATTCTACAGGTAGTGGTGACCTGGTGCAGTCTGTTCCCAGAACACATCCCTCACACTAATTCACATCTGTCGCCAAGGTCCAACCATCTTCATCATGGCACAACGCTGGCCCTCTCCCCCTCTCCTTGAACATCCTGACAGTCACCACACACACTGTGACCTGAGAGGAGAGGACGAATAACTCCAGTAATTTGCCTCTAATCTGTAGTCAGTCTGCCTCAACATAACAGTTTGTGGCAGCCCCACCTGTTACTGCAAATCAAGGACAAACGCTCCACGGGGAACATCCATTAACGGGATGAGTTTCTATAGTGCTGTGTAAATTCATGGTCGACCACAGCAACCACAGACCATCCATGGTGTGCAGGACACAGGATAGCCCATCAGTGGAGGCTGGTGGGAGGAGCTATAAGACAGGCTCATTGTAATGGCTGGAATGGAATAAATGGAAAGGTATCAAACACATGGAAACCACATGTTTGACTCCGTTCCAATAATTCCATTCCAGACATTACAACGAGCCTGTCCTATAGCTCCTCCCACCAGCCTCCACTATAGCCCATCCATAGTGAGATGGGAACCGGGTAGCTCATCCATGGTGAGATGGGAACAGGAGAGCCCATCCATGGTGAGATGGGAACAGGGAGCCATCCATGGTGAGATGGGAACAGGAGAACCCATCCATGGTGAGATGGGAACAGGAGAGCCCATCCATAGTGAGATGGGAACAGGAGAACCCATCCATAGTGAGATGGGAATAGGAGAACCGATCCATAGTGAGATAGGAACAGGAGAGCCCATCCATAGTGAGATGGGAACAGGAGAGCCCATCCATAGTGAGATGGGAACAGGGTAGCCATCCATGGTGAGATGGGAACAGGAGAACCCATCCATGGTGAGATGGGAACAGGAAAACCCATCCATGGTGAGATGGGAACAGGAGAAGCCATCCATGGTGAGATGGGAACAGGAGAACCCATCCATGGTGAGATAGGAACAGGAGAGCCCATCCATGGTGAGATGGGAACAGGAGAACCCATCCATGGTGAGATGGGAACAGGAGAACCCATCCATGGTGAGATGGGAACAGGAGAACCCATCCATGGTGAGATGGGAACAGGAGAACCCATCCATGGTGAGATGGGAACAGGAGAACCCATCCATGGTGAGATGGGAACAGGAGAACCCATCCATGGTGAGATGGGAACAGGAGAACCCATCCATGGTGAGATGGGAACAGGAGAACCCATCCATGGTGAGATGGGAACAGGAGAGCCCATCCATAGTGAGATGGGAACAGGGCAGAAGGAACATCCATGGTGAGATGGGAACAGGAGAATCCATCCATGGTGAGATGGGAACAGGAGAGCCCATCCATAGTGAGATGGGAACAGGGCAGAAGGAACAGCTCAATTAGAAGCACAGATATTGGGCCATTATCAGTAGATCCTATAATTCACCTCCATTACTGTAATTCAGCTAAAGATCCTATAATTGTAGAGGGCTGTAATTCAAGCAGGGGTCTATAATTCACAGGATCCTATAACCACACACAGTCCATTCACAATGATTCAGAACCAGGGAACAGAAAGCACATTCCAGTTAGAGACAGACACCAGTGTTTCCTACTCTAATTTTCCAGACTACAGTAAGATGTGTTATAGAAGCTTTAGGAAACATGTAAACACAGATAACAAATCACCATCCATATAGATCCTATAATTCACCATCCATATAGATCCTATAATTCACCATCCATATAGATCCTATAATTCACCATCCATATAGATCCTATAATCCATGTAGATCCTATAATTCACCATCCATAGAGATCCTATAATTCACCATCCATAGAGATCCTATAATTCACCATCCATAGAGATCCTATAATTCACCATCCATATAGATCCTATAATTCACCATCCATAGAGATCCTATAATTCACCATCCATATAGATCCTATAATTCACCATCCATATAGATCCTATAATTCACCATCCATAGAGATCCTATAATTCACCATCCATATAGATCCTATAATTCACCATCCATATAGATCCTATAATTCACCATCCATAGAGATCCTATAATTCACCATCCATAGAGATCCTATAATTCACCATCCATAGAGATCCTATAATTCACCATCCATAGAGATCCTATAATTCACCATCCATAGAGATCCTATAATTCACCATCCATATAGATCCTATAATTCACCATCCATAGAGATCCTATAATTCACCATCCATAGAGATCCTATAATTCACCATCCATAGAGATCCTATAATTCACCATCCATATAGATCCTATAATTCACCATCGATAATCACCACAGTCACCATCCTGCGAAAGATCCTATAATTCACCATCCCCTATGAACCATTTGAGACCTATAATTCACCATTTAGATCCATAATTTCCAGTTTTAGCTTAAAACATAAAGATATAAAACTGTATCCTATAATTCACCATTAGAGATCCTATAAGAATCCAATCCTATAATTCACCATCCATAGAGACATTCACCATCCATAGATCCTATAATTCACCATCCAGACATAATTCACCATCCATAGAGATCCTATAATTCACCATCCATAAATCCTATAATTCACCATCCATTAGATCCTATAATTCACCATCCATATAAAAGATCCTATAATTCACCATCCATAGAGATCCTATAATTCACCATCCATATAGAGATCCTATAATTCACCATCCATTAATTCACCATCCATATAGATCCTATAATTCACCCCCATAAGTTAATATAATTCACATCCATATAGATCCTATAATTCACCATCCATATAGATCCTATAATTCACCATTAGATCCTTCACCATCCATATAGATTATAATT
>NC_060173.1:9672288-9684788 GCF_021184085.1 Oncorhynchus gorbuscha
TAAACCCTCCCCTTGAATAGATACAATATACTAAACCCTCCCCTAAATTTAATATACTAAACCCTCCCCTAGATACAATATACTAAACCCTCCCCTGGACTAGATACAATATACTAAACACTCCCCTAGATACAATATACTAAACCCTCCCCTAGATACAATATACTAAACCCTCCCCTGGACTAGATACAATATACTAAACCCTCCCCTGGACTAGATACAATATACTAAACCCTCCCCTAGATACAATATACTAAATCCTCCCTTAGATACAATATAATAAACCCTCCCCTAGATACAATATACTAAACCCTCCCCTAGATACAATATACTAAACCCTCCCCTAGATACAATATACTAAACCCTCCCCTAGCTACAATATACTAAACCCTCCCCTAGATACAATATACTAAACCCTCCCCTATATACAATATACTAAACCCTCCCCTGGACTAGATACAATATACTAAACCCTCCCCTAGATACAATATACTAAACCCTCCCCCTAGATACAATATACTAAACCCTCCCCTAGATACAATATACTAAACCCTCCCCTAGATACAATATACTAAACCCTCCCCTAGATACAATATACTAAACCCTCCCCTAGATACAAATATACAATAAACCCTCCCCTAGATGGACTAGATACAATATACTAAACCCTCCCCTAGATACAATATACTAAACCCTCCCCTAGATACAATATACTAAACCCCTCCCTAGATACAATATACTAAACCCTCCCTAGATACAATATACTAAACCCTCCCCTAGATACAATATACTAAACCCTCCCTGGACTAGATACAATATACTAAACCCTCCCCTAGATACAATATACTAAACCCTACCCCTAGATACAATATACTAAACCCTCCCCTAGATACAATATACTAAACCCTCCCCTAGATACAATATACTAAACCCTCCCCTAGATACAATATACTAAACCCTCCCCTAGATACAATATACTAAACCCTCCCCTTAAATAGATACAATATACTAAACCCTCCCCTAGATACAATATACTAAACCCTCCCCTAGATACAATATACTAAACCCTCCACTAGATACAATATACTAAACCCTCCCCTAGATACAATATACTAAACCCTCCCCTAGATACAATATACTAAACCCTCCCCTAGATACAATATACTAAACCCTCCCCTGCACTAGATACAATATACTAAACCCTCCCCTAGATACAATATACTAAACCCTCCCCTAGATACAATATACTAAACCCCCCTCCCTAGATACAATATACTAAGCCCTCCCCTAGATACAATATACTAAACCCTCCCCTAGATACAATATACTAAACCCTCCCCTGGACTAGATACAATATACTAAACCCTCTCCTGGACTAGATACAATATACTAAACCCTCCCCTAGATACAATATACTAAACCCTCCCCTAGATACAATATACTAAACCCCCCTAGATACAATATACTAAACCCTCCCCCTAGATACAATATACTAAACCCTCCACTAGATACAATATACTAAACCCTCCCCTAGATACAATATACTAAACCCTCCCCTAGATACAATATACTAAACCCTCCCCTAGATACAATATACTAAACCCTCCCCTAGATACAATATACTAAACCCTCCCCCCCCTAGATACAATATACTAAACCCTCCCCTAGATACAATATACTAAACCCTCCCCTAGATACAATATACTAAACCCTCCCCTAGATACAATATACTAAACCCTCCCCTAGATACAATATACTAAACCCTCCCCTAGATACAATATACTAAACCCTCCCCTAGATACAATATACTAAACCCTCCCCTAGATACAATATACTAAACCCTCCCCTAGATACAATATACTAAACCCTCCCCTAGATACAATATACTAAACCCTCCCCTAGATACAATATACTAAACCCTCCCCTAGATACAATATACTAAACCCTCCCCTAGATACAATATACTAAACCCTCCCCTGGACTAGATACAATATACTAAACCCTCCCCTTGAATAGATACAATATACTAAACCCTCCCCTAAATACAATATACTAAACCCTCCCCTAGATACAATATACTAAACCCTCCCCTAGATACAATATACTAAACCCTCCCTGGACTAGATACAATATACTAAACCCTCCCCTACCCCTAGATACAATATACTAAACCCTCCACTAGATACAATATACTAAACCCTCCCCCCTCCCTAGATACAATATACTAAACCCCCCCCTAGATACAATATACTAGATACAATATACTAAACCCTCCCTAGATACAATATACTAAACCCTCCCCTAGATACAATATACTAAACCCTCCCCTAGATACAATATACTAAACCCCCCCCCCTAGATACAATATACTAAGCCCTCCCCTAGATACAATATACTAAACCCTCCCCTAGATACAATATACTAAACCCTCCCCTGGACTAGATACAATATACTAAACCCTCTCCTGGACTAGATACAATATACTAAACCCTCCCCTAGATACAATATACTAAACCCTCCCCTAGATACAATATACTAAACCCAATATACTAAACCCCCCTAGATACAATATACTAGATAAACCCTCCCCTAGATACAATATACTAAACCCTCCCCTAGATACAATATACTAAACCCTCCCCTAGATACAATATACTAAACCCTCCCCTAGATACAATATACTAAACCCCTCCCTAGATACAATATACTAAACCCTCCCCCCTAGATACAATATACTAAACCCTCCCTGATACAATATACTAAACTAGATACAATATACTAAACCCCTAGATACAATATACTAAACCCTTGACTAGATACAATATACTAAACCCTCCCCTAGATACAATATACTAAACCCTCCCTAGATACAATATACTAAACCCTCCCCTAGATACAATATACTAAACCCTCCCCTAGATACAATATACTAAACCCTCCCCTAGATACAATATACTAAACCCTCCCCTAGATACAATATACTAAACCCTCCACTAGATACAATATACTAAACCCTCCCCTAGATACAATATACTAAACCCTCCCCTAGATACAATATACTAAACCCCCTCCCTAGATACAATATACTAAACCCTCCCTAGATACAATATACTAGATACAATATACTAAACCCTCCCCTAGATACAATATACTAAACCCTCCCTAGATACAATATACTAAACCCTCCCCTAGATACAATATACTAAACCCTCCCTAGATACAATATACTAAACCCTCCCCTAGATACAATATACTAAACTAAACCCTCCCCCCTCCCCTAGATACAATATACTAAACCCTCCCTCCCCTAAACCCTAGATACAATATACTAAACCCTCCTGGACTAGATACAATATACAATATACTAAGCCCTCCCCTAGATACAATATACTAAACCCTCCCCTAGATACCTAAACCCCCCTAGATACAATATACTAAACCCTCCCCTAGATACAATATACTAAACCTAAACCCTCCCCTAGATACAATATACTAAACCCTCCCCTAGATACAATATACTAAACCCTCCCCTAGATACAATATACTAAACCCTCCCTAGATACAATATACTAAACCCTCCCCTAGATACAATATACTAAACCCTCCCCTAGATACAATATACTAAACCCCCCTAGATACAATATACTAAGCCCTCCCTAGATACAATATACTAAACCCTCCCTAGATACAATATACTAAACCCTCCCCTAGATACAATATACTAAACCCTCCCTAGATACAATATACTAAACCCTCCCCTAGATACAATATACTAAACCCTCCCCTAGATACAATATACTAAACCCTCCCCCTAGATACAATATACTAAACCCTCCCCTAGATACAATAGATAAACAATATACTAAACCCTCCCTGGACTAGATACAATATACTAAACCCTCTCCTGGACTAGATACAATATACTAAGCCCTCCCCTAGATACAATATACTAAACCCTCCCCTAGATACAATATACTAAACCCTCCCCTAGATACAATATACTAAACCCTCCCCTAGATACAATATACTAAACCCTCCCCTAGATACAATATACTAAACCCCCCCTAGATACAATATACTAAACCCTCCCCTAGATACAATATACTAAACCCTCCCCTAGATACAATATACTAACCCCTCCCCTAGATACAATATACTAAACCCTCCCTAGATACAATATACTAAACCCTCCCCTAGATACAATATACTAAACCCTCCCTAGATACAATATACTAAACCCTCCCCTAGATACAATATACTAAACCCTCCCCTAGATACAATATACTAAACCCTCCCCCCTAAACTAGATACAATATACTAAACCCCCCCTAGATACAATATACTAAACCCTAAACCCTCCCCTAGATACAATATACTAAACCCCCCTAGATACAATATACTAAAACCTCCCCTAGATACAATATACTAAACCCTCCCCTAGATACAATATACTAAACCCTCCCCTAGATACAATATACTAAACCCTCCCCTGGACTAGATACAATATACTAAACCCTCCACTGGACTAGATACAATATACTAAACCCTCCCCATGACCCTCCTCCATGTAACTCAAGGTAACCATTCCGGACATTTGGATCCATTCCTAAGACAATATGCATATTATTCCATGGTTTTTCCCCTTATGACTCTCCATTAAACCTAGTTAAGGGGAGGATCTCGGTGCCCTTCCACGCCTGAATGGAAGATGTTTTATGTATGAGTCGGTCGCCGGGGACAGGAGCGTATAGCCGGATGCATATATGCCAGTTGGACGCTGATAACAGATAAATGAATAATAACAGTGGAATCTGCCGGCCGGTTGGGCTTGCTCACACACGATTAGTTAAGCTAGCTATTCTGTTTTTCATTCATGCATTTGATGACTAAAAGTATAGCTACAAACAAATATAACATGTTTAAGAATTAAAGCAAAATTTAAGCTAAAGACTACCTACGATCAGCTTAGGTCTACTTTGTTTGTCCTCCTATTTCAGTGCTGCCAACTTTTGAAGAAAGTTGAGTGAGTTTTTCCCAGATGGGAGTCTGGGGGTCCTCCCCCAGGAAAATTGTACTTTTTTAAAGCTCATTTGCTGGCCTGTGACCAGGGTGGTAAAAACACACAGTTCAGGTTTATTCAGAATGCTTTGAACATTAAATGAACACTCAGAATTCAACGACTTTGTTACTTTGAGATTTATTTGGGGATTTTAAAAGTATTCTGATATTTAAAAAAAACATATTTATTAGGTGGTTTGACACTTTTTTCAGACAGTAATGAAGATGTGGAGACTGGCTGATGGAAGAAACAGTGGGAAGGTCAATGTGAAGGCACTGCACAGGAAATACTAATATGAATGGTTGATGGCAGTGGGAAACCAAGTCATAGATTTCAGTCTCCTTGTCCATAGACTGCTTTCAAGGTACGGACACAAACATTTTGTATTTTGGTAATACGGCTGAAATAAAATCCTGCTTGCTCTCCGGGTGTCATGCGGAGCGGAACAGGTGAACCCCAGAGCACACTCAGACGAGGAGACTGGGATGAGGTAACCAAGGTATTTATTGAAACACAAGGGGTAGATGTAGTGCAGGCCAGGGGAAGCTCAGGCGGGTTGCAGGAAACCAGGTGAGGAGGCTGAGGCTGGAGCGAGAGGGGTTGAGACAGGGTAACCAGGTCCGGAGGGGAATCCAAGGAATCAAAGTAGAGTGGGAAATCCAGGACAGAGTAGCAGGACTGATGAGAAGTCAGACTGGAGACAGGGCCCAGAGTCAGAGAGGGCAGAACTGTAGCCAAGAGGAAAACAGCATCAGGCAAGGGAAACCAGGCACAACAGGAACAAACGGCTAGATACATGGACTGACTGGGAAGAGATTACGATCTGACAGTGTGGAAGTGGCAGGACTGAGTATTTGTAGAGGTCTTGATTATGGAACAGGTTGCAGCTGGTGGGGGATCTTCTCTGACTCCAGCACACCTGTCTCCGCCCACACAATCAAACACACAGAGAGGGAGAGAGAGAGAGTATACTGCGGGAGTGGCGGCAGGTCAAGGAGACACTAGATGAGCACTAGAGGGCGTGGCAGGAGCAGATGTGACACCAGGAAGGTTTGGCCACCCTTGATCTATGTTTCCCACCCATGATCTATGTTATTCACCCATGATCCAAGTTTCCCAAGTTCTGGGTGTTTGAAAGTGTTCTTGTTATAACAATTCATTTCTCAAAATCACCCAACCTTTATGAAAAATCGAATAAATATCAATTTTCATGTGGTTTATTCCTACTAGTTGAAGAATCTTGAACTCATCAAACTCTACATAGAGAAAATATTATGCATTTATAAGTTTTTGAGTCCCCCTACCATCTCTACCTAGCATGTGCACAGTGCTAATATGTCAACAATTATATTCTAGACCTGGATCATTTCATATCCAATGCTTATTTGTAGGACATATTCAAAACTGTCCATAAATGACTGCAAAAAGACACCTCTTAGAACTCATTTTCAAAGACACCAGTAAGCATATCAGACTGGGATTAAACTAGCAACAAAAAAAAAAAAAAAAAAAAAGTGGAATAATAAAACACTGTAGGTGTGGTGAATAACAGTAGGGTTCTTGCTGACAAGGACATGAATTACCCTTTACTTTCGCCCCTTGTTTAAGAAAAAAAATGATCAGACGAAATGAAGTCAATTGCTAATAAAATCTCCCGAAGACAAGACGACATAAATCTTCCACCTACATCTAACCAAATTATTTTTTATATTTATTGTCACCTCTCTAGAATCAAACTTACACTTTTGGTTTCATAATCTGTTTGACAACAATCTGTTTCCATAGTTACAAATAACCCCGATAAAACATACTGTAGGACTCTCTGCTGCCTTTTCTTTGTCACAGCCTAAATTCCAATCACAAAATGAAGGAAATAAGTGTAGATTAAATCCACTCTAATACATGCTGTCAAAAGGCTGAATTCTGCAACCGGGACCAGAGTAACAGCCACCTAATTCTGTTGACAACATTGCACATAAAATACACCTACCACGCTGCTCTGTTTACAGTTTTATAAACTCAGCGGAGAACGTTCTCTCTCTCTCTCTCTCCATTCAAATCAAATCAAGCTTTATTTATACAGCACATTTCAGACATGGAATGTGACGCAACGTGCTTTACAGCAGAAAACACATTTAAAAAATGAAAATAAAAGCTGAAATATTTACTACACAACAAATATAAGATAAAAACAAAGAAATGACACAAACTGAAAAACTGAAAAGCACCCTAAGGAAAAGCAAAGCTTAAAATGTGTTTTAAACTTAAAATATGTCCACAGTTTCGGCCCCCCTCGGGTTCTCTGACGGCTATTCCACAGGCTGGGGGCATAGTAACTAAAGGCTGCCTCTCCATGCCTCTTGGTCCCAGGCTGGGGGCATAGTAACTAAAGGCTGCCTTTCCATGCCTCTTGGTCCCAGGCTGGAGGCATAGTAACTAAAGGCTGCCTCTCCATGCCTCTTGGTCCCAGGCTGGGGGCATAATAACTAAAGGCTGCCTCTCCATGCCTCTTGGTCCCAGGCTGGAGGCATAGTAACTAAAGGCTGCCTCTCCATGCCTCTTGGTCCCAGGCTGGGGGCATAATAACTAAAGGCTGCCTCTCCATGCCTCTTGGTCCCAGGCTGGGGGCATAATAACTAAAGGCTGCCTCTCCATGCCTCTTGGTCCCAGGCTGGGGGCATAGTGTCATGCAGGTGAAAGAGGACCCAAAAGGGACTTGGCGAAAACAGAGTCTTTAATCCAGTAAAGTAAATACAATCAAAAAAACACAACTTTCATGCCTCTTGGTCCCAGGCGAGGACAAACTGGAGACTCGATCTTGAACAGCAGGTGAACAGCAGGTTGCCTCGGGAAGGCACTTGAACCAAACAGACTCAGACACCTGCTCACCACGCAGCATCTGAGGAAAACACGACACGACAGGGCGATACACAAACACAGCACGGTGAATTCTAGACAAGGAACCCAGGGCAGAGGACGAATAACAAGGAGAGCCTTTAGGGACTCTAATCAGGGAAAAGGATCGGGAACAGGTGTGGGAAGACTAAATGATTGATTAGGGGAATAGGAACAGCTGGGAGCAGCCTCGGAACGCTGGGAGAGAGAACTAAAGGCTGGGAGAGTGAGAGAGGGAGGGGGAGAGAGGGATAGAAAGAGGGAAAGAACCTAATAAGACCAGCAGAGGGAAACGAATAGAAGGAGAAGAACAGGGACAAGGCATGATAATCAATGACAAAACATGACACATAGTAACTAAAGGCTGCCTTTCCATGCCTCTTGGTCCCAGGCTGGAGGCATAGTAACTAAAGGCTGCCTCTCCATGCCTCTTGGTCCCAGGCTGGGGGCATAATAACTAAAGGCTGCCTCTCCATGCCTCTTGGTCCCAGGCTGGAGGCATAGTAACTAAAGGCTGCCTCTCCATGCCTCTTGGTCCCAGGCTGGGGGCATAATAACTAAAGGCTGCCTCTCCATGCCTCTTGGTCCCAGGCTGGGGGCATAATAACTAAAGGCTGCCTCTCCATGCCTCTTGGTCCCAGGCTGGGGGCATAGTAACTAAAGGCTGCCTCTCCATGCCTCTTGGTCCCAAGCTGGGGGCATAATAACTAAAGGCTGCCTCTCCATGCCTCTTGGTCCCAGGCTGGGGGCATAATAACTAAAGGCTGCCTCTCCATGCCTCTTGGTCTCAGGCTGGGGGCATAGTAACTAAAGGCTGCCTTTCCATGCCTCTTGGTCCCAGGCTGGAGGCATAGTAACTAAAGGCTGCCTCTCCATGCCTCTTGGTCCCAGGCTGGGGGCATAGTAACTAAAGGCTGCCTCTCCATGCCTCTTGGTCCCAGGCTGGGGGCATAATAACTAAAGGCTGCCTCTCCATGCCTCTTGGTCCCAGGCTGGGGGCATAATAACTAAAGGCTGCCTCTCCATGCCTCTTGGTCCCAGGCTGGGGGCATAGTAACTAAAGGCTGCCTCTCCATGCCTCTTGGTCCCAGGCTGGGGGCATAATAACTAAAGGCTGCCTCTCCATGCCTCTTGGTCCCAGGCTGGGGGCATAATAACTAAAGGCTGCCTCTCCATGCCTCTTGGTCCCAGGCTGGGGGCATAATAACTAAAGGCTGCCTTTCCATGCCTCTTGGTCCCAGGCTGGGGGCATAATAACTAAAGGCTGCCTTTCCATGCCTCTTGGTCCTAGGCTTTGGGATATTTAAAAGGACAGTACCAGAGGACCTGAGGGACCTACTGGGTACATAACTTAAAAGCATGTCAGACATGTATTGGGGTGCACAATAATGGATTGAATTAAAAACTAATAGAAGAATCTTAAAATTATTTTTCAAAACTCACAGTTAGCCAGTGCAGAGACCTTAAATCATGTGTAAATGTGTGCTCTCCATCTGGTCTTGGTCAGGACACGTGCTGCAGCATTCTGTATGTTTTGCAGTTGACCAATGGTTTCTTGGATAGACCAGACAGGAGAGCATTACAGTAGTCAAGCCTGCTTGTAATAAAAGCATGGATGAGTCTCTCTGTATCAGCTTGAGAGTGTTACGCCCGCTGGAGGGGGCCAGGCTGCCCAGCATTATGCACACCTGCAACCATCATTACGCACACCTGCAACCATCATTACGCACACCTGCAACCATCATTCCGCACACCTGCTTCCTTCGTCACGCGCATCAGCGATTCACTGGACTCATTTGGACTAAATCACCTGTGTTATTACCTCCCCTATATCTGTCTGTTCCCCAGCTCTGTTCCCCGCTTGTGCATTAATTGTCGTATATTGTTGTGTTACCCGGTTTTGACGCTGTTCCTGTCCTGTTCCATGTCTGTGCAAAATGAAATGTTCACTCTCCATACCTGCTTCTCTACTCCAGCGTCGGTTCTTACAGAGAGAGAAATGGTCGCACCTTGGCATTGTTCTTCGGGTTGTAATTCCTCAGGTTGTAACATTCCTAATGATTCTAAATTTAGTTCGGAATCTAAAATAACACCTAGGTTTTTTACCTGGTGAATTAAAAATGTGCGGCTAGATTCTCTCTCCGTGCTTTGGCTCCAACAATAAGTACCTCGTTCTTGATTTAGCTGGAGGAAGTTGTGAGCCATCCAAGTATTTAAATCACTAATACGGTCTAATAATTTATCCGTGGAGCTAAAATTCTCTGGTGACACAGAAATATAAAGTTGTGTATTGTCTGTATAGCAGTGAAAATCAATGCTGTGCTTTCTGATAACGCCTCCAAGGAGTAACATATAATCTGAATAGTACTGGACAAAAAAATCAAACCTTGTGATATATATTTAGTCCGAGTTATGTTCCCCGAGGGTTACAAAAAAACTCTCCACCCGTTAAATAGGTCCTAAGCCCTTTTAGAATTGGCCCGGAGAGGCCAACCCACCTCTCCAGTCTGTCCAGAAGAACATCAGGGTCCACAGTGTTGAATGCAGAACTTAAGTCTAAGGACAGAGAGCTGTTTGGCATGTGCTCTTAAGATCATTTATCACTTTTAAATAAGGCTGTCTCTGTGCTGTGGTGGGCACGAAAACCAGGAATTTTTCAAAACTTCAGTTTGCACACAGCATTTAGCTGTTTGAACATAAATTCATCCAGAATTTTGCTTAAGAATGGGAGGTTGAAGAATGGCCGGAAATTGCGAAGAGCTGAATAATCTGGATGAGAGCTGAAGAACCAGGTCCAGAGTATGGCTGCAGTTATGTGTGGGATAAAATCCATAGAGCTCAAAAGATTCATTAATTCAATGGCCTTGGAGTCAGTCTCTTTGTCAGCATGAATATTAAAATCGCCCAACACAATGATTTTATCATAGTTCTCAAGGAAAATAGACAATAGTTCAGAGAAATCAGTAAAGAAAGTGGGTGGTGGCTGACATTTAAACAGTATAGTATGATGCTCTAAAGACCTAAAGTCACCAAACGAAATGTCCTTACAGCTGAGAGCATTAGTAGAAATGTAGACTGTCCACCCACTCTTTTTCGCGTTTCTGATAGAGTATGAAAATCTGTAGCCCATGGAGGAGGGGCTTCACTAAGAGCAGCACTACAGTCTGATGACAGCCATGTTTCAGTGAGAGAAACATCCAATCAAACTTGCGCTGAGTAATGAGGTCATTCACGAGAAAGGTTTGACTTGTGATTGCGCTAACATTTAAAAGCACCATATTCAATGAGAGTGGGCCACTCTAACCCTGAGGCATCTACCTCGAGGCAACCAATGGAATAACAACCAAATTATTAACGTTTACAACCATGCTTTCTGACAGTCTCCAATCTATCAGAATAGTAGATGACAGTTTGTATAAACTCACTAGAAGGCGATGTTATCGGAACATAAACTAGGTTACTCACAATAACCATAGTGCCATTTCTGCAGGAGTTGATATGGTTTCAAAGTCCTCTGTTGCTTATTCTGACAGGGAGGACTGGAGCCCTACCAGACCTTGTCTGTCAGTTTCTAAAACAGTTTGATGTTGCTGGGACTGGAGCCCTACCAGACCCTGTCTGTCAGTCTCTAAAACAGTTTGATGTTGCTGGGACTGGAGCCCTACCAGACCTTGTCTGTCAGCCTCTAAAACAGTTTGATTTGACCTTGTCTGTCAGTCTCTAAAACAGTTTGATGTTGCTGGGACTGGAGCCCTACCAGACCTTGTCTGTCAGTCTCTAAAACAGTTTGATGTTGCTGGGACTGGAGCCCTACCAGACCTTGTCTGTCAGTCTCTAAAACAGTTTGATGTTGCTGGGACTGGAGCCCTACCAGACCCTGTCTGTCAGTCTCTAAAACAGTTTGATGTTGCTGGGACTGGAGCCCTACCAGACCTTGTCTGTCAGTCTCTAAAACAGTTTGATGTTGCTGGGACTGGAGCCCTACCAGACCCTGTCTGTCAGTCTCTAAAACAGTTTGATGTTGCTGGAAATAATCCTGGAACCCCTGCAGATAGTGGGAATCCCATATCTTTTAAAAAGTGCTGGTTGCTCCACTCTAATCTTGAGGGCTGTTTCTTTAAAAAAAGTTCATCCAATCCCCTTGGTCCCTTACATAACTAGACGAATCATAGGCTTCAATGTGCCACAGTTCACAGATTTATTTTTTTCAGTCCAGTTGATTCTCTTTTGTCCCGTTTAATATTTTGTAAATATTATAAGTACTTTTAACACCTATTTATAACACTCACAAAGCATTGGACATGTGTTTATTAATGCAATGTTTAGAGTGTATATCATAGGAAGTGTTACCCTTGTATGTAGCCTACTGTAAACATTATCTTCATGTGAAATATGTTTTTCACCATATCCCAATCAAAAACAGTAAATAAACCCACTCGTATTCTGCCAAGGTAGCAGTTGAATATTTATTATTAGTTCTGCAAAGACTTACCAAGGAATTGGTTAATATAATAAAAATACCTTTTCAAATTTCTTTAAGCATACA
>NC_060173.1:9689788-9727288 GCF_021184085.1 Oncorhynchus gorbuscha
TATATATATGAAACAAGAGTAAGGAGAGCGATATCTGAGGATGAGAGTATTTAAGGGAGGAGGTGTTTATGTGTGTCCCTGTGGCCAGTTGTCAAACTGCTAGACCCCACGATGACCCCACGATGACCCCATAATTGGAGAAGGGACAGCTGATCCCTCTCACTCACCACTAAACAACACAACAATATTGTCTTGGTTACTGCTGCAGACCTACAAGCCTCTGGTTTCACTTCTAAGGACAAATAATCTATGGGACAAGCCTGACCAACAAACAACTATTGTTATTGTAAATTCTTTCTCGATTTCTCTATTGAGGCTTATATCAAATGTATGTATAAATGTATTTGCATTTCATGACATGGGAAAGTTATGCTGCTTTAAAAGTTGATAAACTTGTTATACCACTTAAGAGACAATTATAACAAATGATGAGATGTTCACACTTCCTAGAGAGCTCTTCCTTGTTCACAAACATTCAGCATTTATTTATTTTACCTTTATTTACCAGGCAAGACAGTTAAGAACAAATTTTTTTTTCAATGACGGCCTGGGAACAGTGGGTTAACAACTGCCTGTTCAGGGGCAGAACGACAGATTTGTACCTTGTCAGCTCGGGGGTTTGAACTTGCAACCTTTCGGTTAGTAGTCCAACGCTCTAAACACTAGGCTACCCTGCCACAAAGCTCACACCCTCTTGAACATTTTGAATTCATATTAACAGATCCCACACCAGTTTCTAATTATGGCACATGAAAGTTCACATGTTCAAAAAAGCCTTAACATTAAAAAATAATAATAATAATAATTTAAACGGCGCTACTGTGAAGTAGGAACTGGCGTCAAATGCCTCAGATCCTGTAGCCGGTCACAAATGATGGCCTTGTGAGACATGTAATTCAGTGTGTGTGTGTGTGTGTGTGTGTGTGTGTGTGTGTGTGTGTGTGTGTGTGTGTGTGTGTGTGTGTGTGTGTGTGTGTGTGTGTGTGTGTGTGTGTGTGTGTGTGTGTGTGTGCGTGCGTGCGTGTGTGTGTGCGCGCGTGTGATCCTACCTGCAGGCTGGTGACAGTGAGTCTGCGTGCCTCGTCAGACAGCGTTGCTATGGGAACGATGAAGGGGCTGTCGGGGATGTGCTCGTTGTTGAACTTGATAGACACTTCATAGTCACCTGAGGAGACAAACACAGAGAGGAACCGGCGGTTAGATACCAGAATAACAGTACGATCAGATGATTCTCATGTAGGGCGTAGGGAAGGAGATAGACCCTTTTGCAAAAGTATTCATCCCTTTTGCCATTTTCCTATTTTGTTGCATTACAACCTGTAATTTAAATACATTTTGGACATACACAAACACAATACATACACATACACAATACATTGGACATGGACACAAAATAGGCCAAATTGGTGAATTTTTTTTATTTTTTAAATAGTGCTTATATTTATTTTTTAATTTAAAAGGGAAAAGTGGTGCATATGATGTATTCACCCCCTTTGCTATGAAGCCCCTAAATAAGATCTGGTGCATTACCTTCAGAAGTCACATAATTAGTTAAATAAAGTCCACCTGTGTGCAATCTATGTGTCACATGATCTGTCACATGAGCTCAGTATATATACACCTGTTCTGAAAGGCCCCAGAGTCTGCAACACCCTTAAGCAAGGGGGCACCACCAAGCAAGCGGCACCATGAAGACCAAGGAGCACTCCAAACAGGTCAGGGACAAAGTTGTGGAGAAGTACAGATCAGGGTTGGGTTATAAAAAAATACCTTTGAACATCCCACGAAGCACCAATAAATCCATTATTAATAAATGGAAAGAATATGGCACCACAACAAACCTGCCAACAGAGGGCCTGTCAACCAAAACTCACAGACCTGACAAGGAGGGCCTTAATCAGTGAGGCAACAAAGAGACCAAAGTTAACCTTGAATGAGCTGCAAAGCTCCACAGGGGAGATTGGAGTATTTGTCCATAGGACCACTTTAAGTCATACACTCCACAGAGCTGGGCTTTACGGAAGAGTGGCCAGAAAAAAAGCCATTGTTTAAAGAAAAAAATAAGCAAACACGTTTGGTGTTCGACAAAAGGCACATTGGAAACTCCCAAACATATGGAAGAAGGTACTCTGGTCTGATGAGACTAAAATTGAGGTTTTTGGCCATCAAGGAAAACGCTATGTCTGGCGCAAACCCAACACCTCTCATCACCCCGAGAATATCATCCCCACAGTGAAGCATGATGGTGGCAGCATCATGCTGTGGGGATGTTTTTCAATCAGCAGGGACTGGGAAACTGGAATGATGGATGGAGCTAAATACGGGGAAATTCTTGAGGGGAACCTGTTTCAGTCTTCCAGAGATTTGAGACTGGGACGGAAGTTCACCTTCCAGCAGGACAATGACCCTAAGAATACTGCTAAAGCAACACTCTAGTGGTTTAAGTTGAACATTTAAATGTCTTGGAATGGCCTAGTCAAAGCTCAGGCCTCAATCCAATTGAGAATCTGTGGTATGACTTAAAGATTGCTGTAGACCAGCGGAACCCATCCAACTTAAAGGAGCTGGAGCAGTTTTGCCTTAAAGAATGGGCATAAATCCCAGTGGCTAGATGTGCCAAGCTTATAGAGACCAAGAGACTTGCAGCTGTCATTGCTGCAAAAGGTGGCTCTGCAAAGTACTGACATTCTGGGGGTGAATAGTTATGCACGCTCAAGTTGTTTTTTGGTCGTATTTTTTGTTTGTTTCACAATAACAAATATTCTGCATCTTCAAAGTGGTAGGCCTGTTGTGTTTTCAGGCTGTAAGGCAACAAAATAGGAAAAATGCCAACGGGGATGAATACTGTCGCAAGCCACTGTAAATAACAGTTGGTCCTTGGAGCTAGATGGGGTTAGATGGGTCTACATGGGGCTAGATGACAAGAGAGAGATGACAGAGCGAGAGAGATGAGAGCAAGGGAGGGAGAGACCGATGGGGCTAGATATGGTTAGGTGGGGCTAGATGGGGCTAGATGACAGAGAGAGATGACAGAGAGAGAGAGAGAGAGAGACATGAGAGACAGGGAGGGAGAGACCTAGATTAGGCTAGATTAGGTTAGGTGGGTACTATCTCACCTGGCTCCTGAACGATGTAGGCCACCCCACAGGATCCATCCTTCCTGTCTTCAAATGAGATCTCAGCCTTACTGGGCCCCTCTACAGCGATGGACAGGCCTCCTGCACCAGCCTCACGCGTCCAGATACTGAACTCAGCTACGGAGAGTAAGAGAGGGGAGAGAGAGAACGAGAGAGGGAGGGAGAGAGAACGAGGGAGGGAGAGAGAACAAGAGAGAACGAGAGGGAACAAGAGAGGGAGGGAGAGAGAACGAGAGACGGAGGGAGAGAGAACGAGAGAGGGAGGGAGAGAGAACGAGAGACGGAGGGAGAGAGAACGAGAGAGGGAGGGAGAGAGAACGAGAGAGGGAGGGAGAGAGAACGAGAGAGGGAGGGAGAGAGCAAGAGAGAGGAAGGGAGAGAGAACGAGAGAGGGAGGGAGAGAGAACGAGAGACGGAGGGAGAGAGAACGAGAGAGGGAGGGAGAGAGTAAGAGAGACGGAGGGAGAGAGAACGAGAGAGGGAGGGAGAGAGAACGAGAGAGGGAGGGAGAGAGAACGAGAGAGGGAGGGAGAGAGAACGAGAGAGGGAGGGAGAGAGTAAGAGAGACGGAGGGAGAGAGAACGAGAGAGGGAGGGAGAGTGCAAGAGAGAGGAAGGGAGAGAAAACGAGAGAGGGAGGGAGAGAGCAAGAGAGAGGAAGGGAGAGAGAACGAGAGACGGTGGGAGAGAGAACGAGAGAGGGAGGGAGAGAGTAAGAGAGAGGGAGGGAGAGAGAACGAGAGAGGGAGGGAGAGAGTAAGAGAGACGGGAGGGAGAGAACGAGAGAGGGAGGGAGAGAGCAAGAGAGAGGAGGGAGAGAGAACGAGAGAGGGAGGAGCAAGAGAGAGGAGAGAACGACGAGACGGAGGGGAGAGAGCAGAGAGAGAGACGGAGGGAGAGAGAGACGGAGGGAGAGAGAACGAGAGAGGGAGGGAGAGAGAACGAGAGAGGGAGGGAGAGAGAACGAGAGAGGGAGGGAGAGAGAACGAGAGAGGGAGGGAGAGAGAACGAGAGAGGGAGGGAGAGAGAACGAGAGAGGGAGGGAGAGAGAACGAGAGAGGGAGGGAGAGAGAACGAGAGAGGGAGGAGAAGAGGAGGGACGAGAGAGGGAGGGAGAGAGCAAGAGAGAGGAAGGAGAGAGAACGAGAAGAGGGAGGGCAAGAGAGAGAAGGGAGAGAGGGAGGGAGAGAGGAGAGAGAGAGAGAGAGAACGAGAGGGAGGGAGAGAGTAAGAGAGGGAGAGGAGGGAGGGAGAGAGAACGAGAGAGGGAGGGAGGGAGAGAGGGAGGGAGGGAGAGAGAAGAGAGAGGGAGGGAGAGGAGGGAGGGAGAGAGAACGAGAGGGAGAGGGAGGGAGAGAGAAGAGAGAGGGAGGGAGAGAGAACGAGAGAGGGAGGGAGAGAGAACGAGAGAGGGAAAAGGAAGAGAGAGGAGACCCACAGACATGTTAAAACCTGGTTCAACTAAAGCAGATAACACATTCAACTAAAGCAAAGGGGGAAAAAATCACTTATTGAAAGTGAAACATTTTTCAAAATAGCTGCTATCTGCAAAATGACTGTTGGTACGACTAAAGGAAAAGACAGGTTCATCAATTAACTGGTGGGAGTTTTCAGCGAGACACAGGCGGTCAGGTCAAACTACTCACTTGGTACTCCTGCCACTCCTCTCTCCAGCCCAGTGCCTCCGGCCCGGACCTTGTGGGACCCTCCTTCTCCCATGGGCCCAACAGTGAACTGGAAGGGACTTCCAGGGACATGCTGACCGCTGTACTTCACGTTGACCGTGTGGGCCCCCATCTCCTGGGGTACGAAGCGGACGCTGTAGGTGCTATCCCCTCCATCTACGATCTCTGCCTGTTCTGTTTTACCCCCGGGGCTGGTCACCTGGGCTGTCATACTACCCTGGGTAACTGTCTCACCTGGGGGAGAGTGGAGGGAGGAGGGGAGGGGGAAGAGAGGTGTCAGACTGGCTGGAAGGCGTGTTGTTTTTCCATCTACAATGATACATTTTTAATCTTATCCAGAGCAAATATATCGATCATGATCATTGTAAAGTAAAACCTTCTCGAAACGAGCTGCTACTGTACCGAGATCAGTGATATTGAGAGTAAAGAAGAACAAGTGCAACAGAGAAGTGTTAGTCGTGTTATTTCTTCCTTCATTCTCACCAGGTGTTGGTGTGGCTGTAGCGGGTATACCAGCGAAGCTAGCCAGACTGTCTCTGCCCAGGAAGTCTCCAAACACATCTCTGAAGGGACTGCCTCCTCCTGCTCCTCCCATCTGGGTGCTCTCCTCTACCCTCACCTCCCTCTTCGTCTCTCCGCCCCTCATCTTGCTGATCTCCGTGCGCTCTGTGCGCGTGTACGTGTGGCTGCTGCGTGTGAATGTACGAGTCATCCTCTCCTGGGCTGACACCATCTGGAACCAGTTTCCTATTGGTGGAGAGAGAGCAGGGAGGGTAAGTGTTTGGTTTAGTCTTAAGACACAAGCAATACTTGAAGACTCATGCTAGCTAACTTAGCTTTTAAGATAGCTAGCTAGCTTGTAGCTGTATGAAAGAAGCTAGCTAACTCGTAGCTGTATGGAAAAAGCTAGCTAACTCGTAGCTGTATGGAAGAAGCTAGCTAACTCGTAGCTGTATGAAAGAAGCTAGCTAACTCGTAGCTGTATGGAAGAAGCTAGCTAACTCGTAGCTGTATGGAAGAAGCTAGCTAACTCGTAGCTGTATGGAAGTTGATCGAAAATTGATGGGATTAACAACCACCATTGCTGTCATTCTATAGATGATATCAACACAGCAATGTGGGGTACGTCAGCGCTATGACAGCGCCATGACAGCACCATGACAGCACCATGACAGCACCATGACAGCACCATGACTATAATATCACAGTGTGATCATGTTTAGGCTGTGCTCACCAGGGATTTTCAGGTTGAGGCCACAGGCGCTGCCGACAGAGGCGATGGAGGGGGCTGTTCTCTTCCTGGTGATGCTCTCCTTCATTCTTCCTTCTCCTGTTACCTTCACCGTGAAAGGACTTCCTGTAGGAGCAGAGGAGCAGCCAATCAGAGGTCAGAGGGTAGGCTTGGGCGTTTATACCGTATACCGGGGTATTTCAAAATACAGACGGTATGATTTTCTATAATGTTAAATACAGTGTATGTGGGGGTGCCTGCTACAGGTGGGGGTGCCTGCTACAGGTGGGGGTGCCTGCTACAGGTGGGGGTGCCTGCTACAGGTGGGGGTGCCTGCTACAGGTGGGGGTGCCTGCTACAGGTGGGGGTGCCTGCTACAGGTGGGGGTGCCTGCTACAGGTGGGGGTGCCTGCTACAGGTGGGGGTGCCTGCTAAGTTAAGGAAAGCTATGAGATATCTAAGATGTGACAAATGATATCCAGCTCAGTGGTCCAGCTATGCATGTGGTTTGCTAAATTGCTAGCTGTGGTGTCGAGATGTCAAGACCAAGCTTCTTGGTTACAGCAGAGACATTCAATCCCCTCCTGGATCAAGAGCTCTGTTGCCTAAATAGTTTTTTGCTTAAAAAACAAATAGCACTTCCGGTATAAAACTGTATACCCCGGTATGGTACAGAAACAATATGACGGTATGAACATTTGGATACAGCCCAACCCTATCAGAGACTACCAGCAACAGCCAATCAGAGAGGCCAGGGAGTAGTGTATCAGCCAATGAGAGAGGTCTTAAACCGGAATAGCCCTCTCAATCGTGCAGAAAATAAATTCACAGGTAACAGTGAGTGACAATACTGTTCTATAATGAAATACAGCCTCACATAAACCAAGTTAATTTACTGAGAAAAGTCATATTTCCATATATAGAAGATTGAAGTGAGACAGTAAAGCTACTAACCAGGGATGTGCTTATCAGAGAACTTGATGTTGATAATGTAGTTGCCTGGCTCTGTGGGGCAGTAACTGACTCTGCAAGTCCCATCCTCCACATCCTCACAGTTTATGTCCACTTTACTCGGGCCCTCGATAGACAATCCCAGACCACCATAACCTGAGAGAAAGAGGGGAGGGAAGGGGTGGGGGGACGGAGAGAGACAGGGGAAGAGAGAGAGAGATGGGAGGGAAAGAGAGAGATGGAGAAAGAGAGAGATAGAATGGAGAGAGATTGGAGAGGGCGAGAGAGCAAGAGATAGTAAGAGAGAGAGAGAGAGAGACAGAGGTAAGGTATGGTAGGACAGGAGAAAGAGCATTTTATCTTGACCTAGTATCAGTAGAATACGCCCTCACGGTGGGCTAAAAGATAATAAACAATGTTCCTTGGTCTTACCTGCATTCCTAGTGTCCACGAAGAACTCAGCCATTTCAAAGGTGTGTGCCTCCACCAGTCCTTTACCGAAGGCCTTGACCCGGCTGGCCTCGCCAATCTCTGACTGGCCAACCTGGATCTTGAAAGGGCTGTTGGTCACGTGCTTACCACCCTTCTTCACGCTCACCTCGTGCTCTCCCACCTCCTTAGGGGTAAAGGAGATTCCTGTGTACAGATGGATGGAAGACAGGAGTGAATCATCTGGGACAAATAAAAACTACTAGCGATGGCCAGACTGAAATAATGAAGAGAAATGGAATAAATCAGTTTGCATCCAAGCTACTTCAGTTGCTAAGGCAACCAAACCATGTATTCTACACCAATGGCCCAAACATCTTTGTACTTCTCAGGCCAGGCTAGTGTCTCACCGATGTGTCTGTTGGGCAGTCTCTTGAGCAGACAGGGCTCCTCGTTTCCTGATGGAGCTCTGATGCTCGCTGTCAGCAGGCTCAGGTCAGACTCTGTGATCTTCAGGGATAGATCTGCTGCTGTTCCCACGTTGAGCAGGGACGTCCTGATAGAGTCATCACCTGGACACAGAGAGGGGAAATAAAACATTTAGTAAACCATTATGAGAGAGAGAGAGAGAGAGAGAGAGAGAGAGAGAGAGAGAGAGAGAGAGAGAGAGAGAGAGAGAGAGAGAGAGAGAGAGAGAGAACGAGAGAGAACGAGAGAGAGAGAGAGAGAGAGAGAGAGAGAGAGAGAGAGAGAGAGAGAGAGAGAGAGAGAGAGAGAGAGAGAGAGAGAGAGAGAGAGAGAGAGAGAGAGAGAGAGAGAGTGTGTGAGAGAGAGAGAGAGAGAGAGAGAGAGAGAGAGAGAGAGAGAGAGAGAGAGAGAGAGAGAGAGAGAGAGAGAGAGAGAGGCAGAGAGAGAGAGAGGGGCAGAGAGAGAGAGAGAGAGAGAGAGAGAGAGAGAGAGAGAGAGAGAGAGAGAGAGAGAGAGAGAGAGAGAGAGAAGAGAGAGAACGAGAGAGAGAGAGAGAGAGAGAGAGAGAGAGAGAGAGAGAGAGAGAGAGAGAGAGAGAGAGAGAGAGAGAGAGAGAGAGAGAGAGAGAGAGAGAGTGTGTGAGAGAGAGAGAGAGAGAGAGAGAGAGAGAGAGAGAGAGAGAGAGAGAGAGAGAGAGAGAGAGAGAGAGAGAGAGGCAGAGAGAGAGAGAGGGGCAGAGAGAGAGAGAGAGAGAGAGAGAGAGAGAGAGAGAGAGAGAGAGAGAGAGAGAGAGAGGCAGGTATCCTAGTGGTTAGAGCGTTGGGCCAGGAACTGAAAGGTAGCTGGATCGAATCCCTGAGCTGACAAGATAAAAATCTGTCGTTCTGCCCTGAACAAGGCAGCTTGTTCCCCGGGAGGACGTTATTGGAATTTGTTCTTAACTGACTTGCATGGTTAAATAAATAAAATGTTTATTGACGATTACGACACCATATAATACACAATTGATGAACCATTTCAATGGCGTTCACCCACTGTGCTCTGAACGCTAGCCGTTGTATTTGAACCAATGTAAATGATCCTATGATCTGTCAAATTCTAAGAGGTCATACGAGGCTCTTCACCAACCAAACACTGTCTCCAGTTATTTCAGTCCAATGTATTCACCTGTGATCTTGGCAGTGAAGGGACTGCCGGGGATGTGCTTGTTGTCAAACTTGACGATGATGTTGTAGTCTCCTGGTGAGGTGGGCAGGTAGGACACAGTACAGGTACCGTCCTTATTGTCTTTACAGCTGATCTCTGCCTTAGAGGGACCTTCCACAGCCAGGGACAGACCACCTGGGAGAGGGAGAGAGAGAGAGAGAGAGAGAGAGAGAGAGAGAGAGAGAGAGAGAGAGAGAGAGAGAGACAAAGAGAGACAAAGAGAGACAAAGAGAGACAAAGAGAGACAAAGAGAGACAAAGAGAGACAAAGAGAGACAAAGAGAGACAAAGAGAGACAGAGAGCGCGAGAAAGAGAGAGAGACAAAGAGACAAAGAGAGAGAGAGAGACAGAAAGAGCGAGAGAGATAGAGACAAAGAGAGAGAGACAAAGAGAGAGAGAGAGACAAAGAGAGAGAGACAGAAAGAGAGAGAGAGAGGGGTTAGCTTCTGTTCAGCCTGAATTCAACAATTCAAACCTATTCCTCAGCCATAAAAATTATTTTTAGAGTTGAAGTAAACCGGTTTTCTTTTCAGAAAATGTAACCTTTTTAGAGAGTTACTCTGGACCCTGATCTCTCTTTTGAAGAACACATCAAGACCATTTCGAGGATAGCTTTTTTCCATCTACGTAACATTGCAAAAATCAGAAACTTTCTGTCCAAAAATGATGCAGAAAAATTAATCCATGCTTTTGTCACTTCTAGGTTAGACTACTGCAATGCTCTATTTTCCGGCTACCCGGATAAAGCACTAAATAAACTTCAGTTAGTGCTAAATACGGCTGCTAGAATCCTGACTAGAACCAAAAAATTTGATCATATTACTCCAGTGCTAGCCTCTCTACACTGGCTTCCTGTCAAAGCAAGGGCTGATTTCAAGGTTTTACTGCTAACCTACAAAGCATTACATGGGCTTGCTCCTACCTACCTCTCTGATTTGGTCCTGCCGTACATACCTATACGTACGCTACGGTCACAAGACGCAGGCCTCCTAATTGTCCCTAGAATTTCTAAGCAAACAGCTGGAGGCAGGGCTTTCTCCTATAGAGCTCCATTTTTATGGAACGGTCTGCCTACCCATGTCAGAGACGCAAACTCGGTCTCAACCTTTAAGTCTTTACTGAAGACTCATCTCTTCAGTGGGTCATATGATTGAGTGTAGTCTGGCCCAGGAGTGGGAAGGTGAACGGAAAGGCTCTGGAGCAACGAACCGCCCTTGCTGTCTCTGCCTGGCCGGTTCCCCTTTTTCCACTGGGATTCTCTGCCTCTAGCCCTGTTACGGGGGCTGAGTCACTGGCTTGCTGGGGCTCTCTCGTGCCGTCCCTGGGGGGGTGCTTCACCTGGGTGGGTTGATTCACTGTTGTGGTCGGCCTGTCTGGGTCCCCCCTTGGGTTGTACCGTGTCGGAGATCTTTGTGGGCTATACTCGGCCTTGTCTCAGGATGGTAAGTTGGTGGTTGAAGATTTCCCTCTAGTGGTGTGGGGGCTGTGCTTTGGCAAAGTGGGTGGGGTTATATCCTTCCTGTTTGGCCCTGTCCGGGGTGTCCTCGGATGGGGCCACAGTGTCTCCTGACCCCTCCTGTCTCAGCCTCCAGTATTTATGCTGCAGTAGTTTATGTGTCGGGGGCTAGGGTCAGTTTGTTTATCTGGAGTACTTCTCCTGTCCTATTCGGTGTCCTGTGTAAATCTAAGTGTGCGTTCTCTAATTCTCTCCTTCTCTCTTTCTTTCTCTCTCTCGGAGGACCTGAGCCCTAGAACCATGCCCCAGGACTACCTGACATGATGACTCCTTGCTGTCCCCAGTCCACCTGGCCATGCTGCTGCTCCAGTTTCAACTGGCCTGGGCCCTAGGACCATGTCCCAGGACTACCTGACATGAGGACTCCTTGCTGTCCCCAGTCCACCTGGCCATGCTCCTGCTCCAGTTTCAACTGTTCTGCCTTACTATTATTCAACCATGCTGGTCATTTATGAACATTTGAACATCTTGGCCACGTTCTGTTATAATCTCCACCCGGCACAGCCGGAAGAGGACTGGCCACCCCACATATGCTCTCTCTAATTCTCTCTTTCTTTCTCTCTCTCGGAGGACCTGAGCCCTAGGACCGTGCCCCAGGACTACCTGACATGATGGCTCCTTGCTGTCCCCAGTCCACCTGACTGTGCTGCTGCTCCAGTTTCAACTGTTCTGCCTTATTATTATTTGACCATGCTGGTCATTTATGAACATTTGAACATCTTGGTCATGTTCTGTTATAATCTCTACCCGGCACAGCCAGAAGAGGACTGGCCACCCCACATAGCCCGGTTCCTCTCTAGGTTTCTTCCTAGGTTTTGGCCTTTCTAGGGAGTTTTTCCTAGCCACCGTGCTTTTACACCTGCATTGTTTGCTGTTTGGGGTTTTAGGCTGGGTTTCTGTACAGCACTTTGAGATATCAGCTGACGTACGAAGGGCTATATAAATAAATTTGATTTGATTTGATTTGATTTAGAGGGGTTTTACTGAACTGTCTACACCAAATATACACGGCAAATATGTTCTGCTATTATTGTGAATATCATCTTCGTAGAAGGGTAAGAAATGTTGTACCTTCTCCAGCGTTCTTGGTGACGACGGTAAAGGTGGCGGGTTTGTTGACGGTGCCATGACACAACCCAGGCCCATACGCTGTCACCAGACCACTGTTTATAGCATCGACATAGAACTGGAGGGGACTTCCTGTAGGGGAGAGTTCATGGAGGGATGGGCCATCAGAAAATATGTCATCAATGTTTATTTCAAATGAATATATGTAAATATGCCTGTTGATACACCTGAGGTAAAAAAAAATATATATATATATAAAAATAAGAAAGTCTCTTAATTCAGCATAACTGCATGCATTGAGCCCTGGTTTAGTTTGGAGAAAGGCTACGACAAGGTGTTTTCGTACCTGGGATGTGGTTTCCTTCATACTTGATGTCCATCTCATGCAGACCCTTCTCAGTAGGGTTGAACTTGACTGTGATGGTCCCATCCTTGTTGTCTGTGATATGGGGACGGGCCGTCTTACCGGAGGGCATACGCACCTCACCTGGGAAAGATACAAATTATATTTCATGAGTGTGTGTGTGTTTGCGTGCGTGTGTGTGCGTGTGTGTTTGCGTGCATGCGTGTGTGTGTGTGTTTGCGTGCGTGCGTGCGTGCGTGTGTGTTTGTCCGTGCGTGCGTGTGTGTGTGCGTGTGTGTTTGCGTGCGTGTGTGTGTGTGTGTTTGTGCGTGTGTGCGTGCGTGCGTGCGTGTGTGTGTGCGTGCGTGCGTGTGTGTGTGCTATTGACTGTCAGTACAGAATAAAGTCCATGTACCTGTGATCGGTCCCTGCTGAGCGGAGAACGGGATGACCAAGTTAAGAGGTCTGAACTGATCCATACCATCGCTAGGGACAACAGGCTCCTTGGTGGCCTATTGGGGGGGGGGGGGGGGGGGAGAGAAAAATACAGTCAGCATACTGAATCTACTGTAAGTAGTTACTGTATTTCTAGCTGTAGCTGCAGACATTCAACTATTTTACAGTAACTACATGTAAATGGGAAATGATTTGATTCATTATTGTCCGGTATATAATTCTGTTATCTACTGTTGTATTGATTATTGATGATGTGTAATACATCTATTTGGTATGAGCAGGGAGACGCTGACAGAGGAATTCCCCCCGGGAGGGGAAACCTGAGATGTACCATGTATTTTAGTACCACGTTAACTCCACGTTAACATCACGTCTAATGTCTCTTTCACCTGTTAGTCTATAATTAGTCCGTTGTAACTGACTAATGATGATCTGTTTACTTCCTAAACAGACCTTTGACCTGTTGAAGTGCTGATGTCATACTCGGCTAAGGTCACTGCCTTATTTGGAGTTTCCAACTAGATTTAGTGAGGTTGACAGAACAGTTGTCTGCCGATAAGGGCCTCTTCTCCGAGGAGGCCAGTTACAACAATGTCCTCTGCTTCTATGCTGGACGTGTCTCCTTGTTGCAACTTGTGTTAAACTCATTTGACTCTATAAGCAACTGTTGTTCTGTTTTTGTTTACGTGAAAACCCCCTTTTACACATTAATGCAATGTGTAAGGCTGGAGTCAATTCAGCTTCATTCAACCACTTTATACAGAGTTGGAATTCAAATAGAACGAACCTTAACCCTGGTAGATAGTTACATACCAGCATACCATGTATCAGTGATTATATCAAGCTATATCCATTCAACATACAAATGTAACTTGGACGCCATGTTGACAGTACTATCTCTCAGCCTCGGCAGGACTCACCGTTACATGGAAGGGGCTCTTGGGGATGAGTTGTCCTCCGAACCGGATGGTGATGACGTATTTCCCAGGTTCCGGAGCCGTGTAGTAGATGTCGTAGGTTCCGTCACGATTCTCCTGAACGTCCATGTCTAGCTCCACCCCCGCTGGGGTCGTCACCGAACAGGTCACCTTGCCCTTCCCTGCAGCCTTTGCGTCGACGGAGACGATGGTCTCTTCGTGCGCCTGCATCTTGGTCAGACCCGACGCCAGGGCACGGCCTCCGATAGACACTGGGAAATAAAGTGAGAGAAAGGATCACACTACTGAAAAACATCTCAAATGTGGCTTTGTCGTCTAGTGAAGAGAGGACAAGACGTACCAGTAAGCAGACACTTGCTGGCGTCTCCAGTGGGCAGAGCTGAGATGCGGTAGGGGGAGTAGGGGATCTCATCTCCTCCATACTTGATGGTGATGGTGTAGGGGCCGGTGGAGTCTGGTACGTAGGACACTGTGTATGTCCCATCTCTGTTGTCATGGATAGTGGCCTTCTTTGGCTTGCCCTCGGGATCCTACGCAGGTCAGAAGATATCATATTAGTATTTTTATTCAGCAGAACCTTTTATATAACCAAAAGGGAATTACAGAACTGTCATCACTGACATTGACACATATATTCAGGATTATGTAGCCCATGAGGAAATTAACCCCATAACCCTGGTGGTGCCATTGTCTGACCTACTGAGCCATTAGAAACTGTTCTACACTCTTAGACAAAAGGGTTCCAAAAGGGTTATTTGGTTCCAGGTAGAACCTTTTTTTGTTCCAGGTAGAACTCTTTTGGGTTTCATGTAGAACCCTCTGTGGAAAGGGTTATACATGAAACTCAAAAGGGTTCTACCTGGAACCAAATCGGGTTCTTCAAAGGCTTCTCCTATGGGGAAAGCTAAAGAACCCTTAGGTTTAGGTTCTAGAAGATAGTGTATTTCCTGTGTGTGGAGGAAGTTGATGTACTCACCAGTATCTGTACAGTGAGCAGTCCCTCTCCTGCGTCGCGGGCATCGATGGTGAACTCCACTGGTAGGCTGGCGGCCACACCTGATTTATCCAGACCTGGACCACTGGCACGCACCTTACTGGCATCATGACCAGGCTGGGACCTCACCTTGAATGGACTGTGGATGGAGGGAGAGAAAGAGAGAGAATGAGAGAGAGAATAACAGAGAGAGAGATAGTGTGAGATGGAGAGAGAGAGAGAATGAGAGAGAGAGAAAGAGATAGTGAGAGAGAATAACAAAGAGAGTTAAGTTGATACATACATTGTTACAACCCTGTATATACACACACATATGACATTTGTAATGTCTTTATTATTTTGACATTTCTGTATGTAACTTCTGTACTGTTCATTTTTATTGTTTATTTAACTTTTGTATATTATCTACCTTACTTGCTTTGGCAATGTTAACACGTTTCTCAGGCCAATAAAGCCCTTGAATTGAATTGAGAGAGACAGAGAGAGAGAGAGAAATCTCTTTATTCTTTTGAATCATTTTGGAGTGTAATGTTTACTGTTAATTTGTTTTGTTTATTTCCCTTTTGTATATTATCTATTTCACTTGTTATCCCAATGCCAATAAAGCCCTTCAATTGAATCGAAATTGAAATGAATTGAGAGAAATAAGAGAGAAGATAGCAAAACAATACACTATTATGTCATGATCCTATTGAAAATGTATGACATTTCTAGACAGAAAAATCAATATGTGTATTACAGGGTTTTAAAGTGTTTCTAGTGGCCAGCCTGTCTCACCTGCGCGGGACCTCCTGATCTCCGTATTTGACAGACACAGTGTAAGGGCCGTCCTGAGCTGGGGTGTAGTTGACCGTATGTGTACCATCACCGTTGTTCTTCACAGCAACAGGCTCAGCAGAACCTATGGACAACAAATGACATTCAGATCAGTGTTCGTGTGTGTGTGTGTGTGTGTGTGTGTGTGTGTGTGTGTGTGTGTGTGTGTGTGTGTGTGTGTGTGTGTGTGTGTGTGTGTGTGTGTGTGTGTGTGTGTGTGTGTGTGTGTGTGTGTGTGTGTGTGTGTGTGTGTGTGTGTGTGTGTGTGTGTGTGTGTGTGTGTGTGTGTGTGTGTTTCTCTCCTCTCACCTGATGGTCCTGTTAGCTGTACTTCCACCTTTGCCTTTCCAGCCTGGGTAGCGTCCACTGTAAAGGCCTGAGGTACGTGGGCTCTGACTCCATCCCCCAGCCCTGGACCTGAACACTTCACCTTACTAGGGTCCACCACATCCTTCACTGGCACCCGGAACGGACTGCCTGCAGGCACACAGACGAGACAACGTATGGTCAGCGTTTACAGTGGGAGGACAGATGTACCATTATGATTCCCCGGGTGGCCAACTCAATCCCCAAACAGAATGTTTCCCAATCAGACCTGGGATTCAAACCGGTGAACCTCTGATTGCTGGCCCACCTCTGTAACATCTAGGCTGTGTGTGTGTGTGTGTGTGTGACACATTACCTGGAATGGGGTGTCCTCCGAAGTTGATGTTGACGTCGTACTCTCCAGGTGTGAAGGGTACGTACTCCACGCTGCAGCTGCCATCTTTGTTGTCTTTACAGGTCATCTTAGCCTCGGAGGCTCCCTCAATGGTCAGGCCCAGGCCTCCAGTACCAGCACCCCTAGAGAACACACACATCACCCACTTTAACAGACGTTTGACATCTGTTTACACCGCTCTCCAAGGAGAGGCGCTGTTATAAAGGCTTTCTTCCTATTGGAGGAGTTCTTTAAGCAATACGGCCCGAGGAGGTGTGGTATATGGCCAATATACCATGGCTAAGGTGGTATATTGTCCATATACCACAAACCACCGAGGTGCCTTATTGAGATTATAAACTGGTAACCGATGTAATTAGAGTAGTAAAAATACATGTTTTGTCATACCCGTGGTAGATATGATATACCACGGCTGTCAGCCAATCAGGATTCAGGGCTCGAACCACCCGGTTTATAATTATTTTGTAATTTTTAGTAATTTAGCAGACGAATAACAATCAGTGCACTGATTTAAAACTGAAGTAAAACAACAACAAATGAAGACGACGATCACAAACAACAAGTTCACCATTTAAATGTTTTTCTATTCGGTTTGTGAATGATAAGGGCTGCGGTCCCATTGTCCCGTATTATACCTGGTCTCGACGGTGAAGCAGTTGGCTTTGTTGATAAGTCCTCCCTCCAGGCCCGGCCCGTAGGCCCTGACCCGGGTGGGGTCACAGCCCTCCACCACAGACACCCTGAACGGACTCTTAGGGACCGCCACGTCATCGTACAACACCTCCAGCAGGTGCATACCTGGAACAGACCACAGAGAGGATTTCAGTATCTCTTATTGTCTGTTCTTTAGTATAGACAGATACACAGGATTTCCACAGATTTTTGTATAGTGGCCACGCAAGGCAATGAAGGCAATGAAGTTATATCTATCATATATCTTTATGTACATATTCTTTATCCCCTTACACTTGTGTCTATAAGATAGTAGTTTTGGAATTGTTAGCTAGATTACTTGTTAGATATTACTGCACGGTCGGAACTAGAAGCACAAGCATTTCGCTACACTCGCATTAACATCTGCTAACCACGTGTATGTGACAAATAAAATTTGATTTGATTTGAAAAAATATGTTTTCAGCCCCTTTCTGATATGTGTGAACCTTCCTTCCTAACATTCGTTCAGATGATGAATGAGACTTGGGGGTACGGTAACAGGATAATCATCTGGACTACACAACAAGAACACTTCTGTTGATCATTCGTTACACCGTCACACCATTGACTTTACAGGACTCTCTCAGTGTATCTCTGATTCCCTGGGGCCAGTGCTGTAATTGACAGAGTCAGAGAATTTCGCATGCTATCTCTCTCTTTCTGCTATCTTGCTCTCTCTGCTCTCTCTCTTTCTGTTCTCTCCAATCACTCTGCTCTCTCTGCTCCCTCTCTCTTTCTGCTCTCTGCTCTCTTTCTGCTCTCTCTCTCTCTGCACTCACTCTCTTTCTTCTCTCTGCTCTCTTTCTCTTCTCTCTCTTTCTCTGCTCTCTCTCTCTCTCTTTCTCTACTCTATCTGCCTGTGCCCCTCTCTTTCTCTGCTCTATCTCTCTCTCTCTCTTTCTCTACTCTCTCTCCCTGTGCCTCTCTCTTTCTCCCCTTCACTTAGACCACTTCTCCTCTGCCTCATTCAGTATTTATACCCTGTTCTCTCTTTATCTAGTCTCAAATGGATCCTCCAACACCTGTTGGGTTTGTCAACTAAAACCCTCTATTCCATCTTCAGCTACTTCCTTTAAGGTTTGTATAGCTACATTTCCCCTACTGGAGTGAAATGAGTTGGAATCCTTTCTCTCTGTTCTAGAATCCATTCACTAACATTACTGGAATAAAATAACAACAAGGAGGCTAACAGTTCAGGTCTTCCTCTTTTTTGGTTATTTCTTACCGTCCTCGAAGGCGGTATACTCCACTCTGTAGGTTCCGTCTCCCTTGTCTGTGATGTAGGCGTCTGTGTTGGCGCCTGAAGGGTTGATGATGCGTGCTTTCACGTGGTCACCGCCAATCTTGGTCGTTTTACGGGCGTCCACGATGAAGTGGGTGGTGACCTCCTTGAGGACTCCTATAAACATGGATGACCGTAGGGAGAATGGTTAGCTACTGTAATTGTTAGCATGTAGTAGCCTTTGCAAGTGAATTATAGTAACCTTAGCTATAATGGTCTTGGCAATAGTAGCCTTTACCAGTAAGCTATAGTAACCTTAGCCTTTAGCTATAGTAACCTTAGCCTGTATCTATAGTAACCTTGGCCTTTAGCTATAGTAACCTTAGCCTTTAGCTATAGTAACCATAGCCTTTAGCTATAGTAAAATTAGCCTTTAGCTATAGTAACCTTAGCCTTTAGCTATAGTAACCTTGGCCTTTAGCTATAGTAACCTTAGCCGCTACCTATAGTAACCTTAGCCTTTAGCTATAGTAACCTTAGCCTTTAGCTATAGTAACCTTAGCCTTTAGCTATAGTAACCTTAGCCTTTAGCTATAGTAACCTTGGCCTTTAGCTATAGTAACCTTAGCCTTTAGCTATAGTAACCTTGGCCTTTAGCTATAGTAACTTTAGCCTTTAGCTATAGTAACCTTAGCCTTTAGTTATAGTAACCAGCTGTTTAGCTGGTTAAACAAAGGTTAGTCATGTGTTGGCAAAAATGTATGTCCAAGTTGAGAAACCTTACCAGCAACACTGCCACACTGGTAGCCTATTGACTGGTAGTCTATTGACTGGTAGTCTATTGACTGGTAGTCTATGTAGTCTATTGAGTGGTAGTCTATTGAGTGGTAGTCTATTGAGTGGTAGTCTATTGAGTGGTAGTCTATTGACTGGTAGTCTATTGACTGGTAGTCTATGTAGTCTATTGAGTGGTAGTCTATTGAGTGGTAGTCTATTGAGTGGTAGTCTATTGAGTGGTAGTCTATTGAGTGGTAGTCTATGTAGTCTATTGAGTGGTAGTCTATTGACTGGTAGTCTATGTAGTCTATTGAGTGGTAGTCTATTGAGTGGTAGTCTATTGAGTGGTAGTCTATTGAGTGGTAGTCTATTGAGTGGTAGTCTATTGAGTGGTAGTCTATTGAGTGGTAGTCTATGTAGTCTATTGAGTGGTAGTCTATTGAGTGGTAGTCTATTGACTGGTAGTCTATTGAGTGGTAGCCTATTGAGTGGTAGTCTATGTAGTCTATTGAGTGGTAGTCTATTGAGTGGTAGTCTATTGACTGGTAGTCTATGTAGTCTATTGAGTGGTAGTCTATTGAGTGGTAGTCTATTGAGTGGTAGTCTATTGAGTGCTAGTCTATTGACTGGTAGTCTATTGAGTGGTAGTCTATTGAGTGGTAGTCTATTGAGTGGTAGTCTATTGAGTGGTAGCCTATTGAGTGGTAGTCTATTGAGTGGTAGTCTATTGAGTGGTAGTCTATTGAGTGGTAGTCTATTGAGTGGTAGTCTATGTAGCCTATTGAGTGGTAGTCTATTGAGTGGTAGTCTATTGAGTGGTAGTCTATTGAGTGGTAGCCTATTGAGTGGTAGTCTATTGAGTGGTAGCCTATTGAGTGGTAGTCTATTGAGTGGTAGTCTATGTAGCCCATTGAGTGGTAGCCCATTGAGTGGTAGCCTATTGAGTGGCAGCCTATTGAGTGGTAGTCTATTGAGTGGTAGTCTATTGAGTGGTAGTCTATGTAGCCTATTGAGTGGTAGTCTATTGAGTGGTAGTCTATTGAGTGGTAGCCTATTGAGTGGTAGCCCATTGAGTGGTAGCCTATTGAGTGGCAGCCTATTGAGTGGTAGTCTATTGAGTGGTAGTCTATTGAGTGGTAGTCTATGTAGCCTATTGAGTGGTAGTCTATTGAGTGGTAGTCTATTGAGTGGTAGTCTATTGAGTGGTAGTCTATTGAGTGGTAGTCTATTGAGTGGTAGTCTATTGAGTGGTAGTCTATGTAGCCTATTGAGTGGTAGTCTATTGAGTGGTAGTCTATGTAGCCTATTGAGTGGTAGTCTATTGAGTGGTAGTCTATTGAGTGGTAGTCTATGTAGCCTATTGAGTGGTAGTCTATTGAGTGGTAGTCTATTGAGTGGTAGTCTATTGAGTGGTAGTCTATTGACTGGTAGCCTATTGAGTGGTAGTCTATTGAGTGGTAGTCTATTGAGTGGTAGTCTATTGAGTGGTAGTCTATTGAGTGGTAGCCTATTGAGTGGTAGTCTATTGAGTGGTAGTCTATTGAGTGGTAGTCTATTGAGTGGTAGTCTATTGAGTGGTAGTCTATTGAGTGGTAGTCTATTGAGTGGTAGCCTATTGAGTGGTAGTCTATTGAGTGGTAGTCTATTGAGTGGTAGCCTATTGAGTGGTAGTCTATTGAGTGGTAGTCTATTGAGTGGTAGTCTATTGAGTGGTAGCCTATTGACTGGTAGCCCATTCAAAGCCCATGTCAGATACTCCAGTGAGTGTAATTGAGTTGAGAAATAAAGTTGACATCATTAGAAGATGTGTTTATTCTGTTGTTGCTAGCGATATTCATAAAATAAAATAAATGCTTTATATATTTCCCGGGGACCCCCGGTTAAATACCCCTGGTATAGTAGTCTTTATCTGTAGTAGCATTATGCTTTAACTATAGCTATAGTAGTCTTTATCTATAGTAGCATTATGCTATAGCTATAGTAGTCTTTATCTATAGTAGCATTATGCTTTAGCTGTAGCTATAGTAGTCTTTATCTATAGTAGCATTATGCTATAGCTATAGTAGTCTTTATCTGTAGTAGCATTATGCTTTAGCTATAGCTGTAGTAGTCTTTATCTATAGTAGCATTATGCTATAGCTATAGTAGTCTTTATCTATAGTAGCATTATGCTTTAGCTGTAGCTATAGTAGTCTTTATCTATAGTAGCATTAAGCTTTAGCTATAGTAGTCTTTATCTATAGTAGCATTATGCTTTAGCTATAGTAGTCTTTATCTGTAGTAGCATTAAGCTTTAGCTATAGTAGTCTTTATCTGTGTAGCATTATGCTTTAGCTATAGTAGTCTTTATCTGTCTAGCATTATGCTATAGCTATAGTAGTCTTTATCTGTCTAGCATTATGCTTTAGCTATAGCTATAGTAGTCTTTAGTAGTCTTTTCATAGTCCTGTGTAGCTCAGTTGGTAGAGCATGGCGCTTGTAACGCCAGGGTAGTGGGTTCGATCCCCGGGTTCGATCCCCGGGACCACCCATACGTAGAACCCATACGTAGAATGTATGCACACATGACTGTAAGTCGCTTTGGATAAAAGCGTCTGCTAAATGGCATATATTATTATTATTATATCTTTATCTGTAGTAGCATTTATCTATAGTAGTCTTTATCTGTAGTAGCCATATGCTTTAGCTATAGCTATAGTAGTCTTTATCTGTAGTAGCATTATGCTTTAGCTATAGTAGTCTTTATCTGTAGTAGCATTATGCTTTAGCTATAGCTATAGTAGTCTTTATCTGTAGTAGCATTATGCTTTAGCTATAGCTATAGTAGTCTTTATCTGTAGTAGCATTATGCTTTAGCTATAGCTATAGTAGTCTTTATCTGTAGTAGCATTATGCTTTAGCTATAGCTATAGTAGTCTTTATCTGTAGTAGCATTATGCTTTAGCTATAGCTATAGTAGTCTTTATCTGTAGTAGCATTATGCTTTAGCTATAGCTATAGTAGTCTTTGATATAGACTACTGTAATATGCATCAACAGAAGAACCACTTCATCCTACTCCCTCCTCCTTACCTCTGGGCTCCACCCCTGGTCCATAGACCTGCACACCGCTGGTGTCCACAGCCGGCTCCACCTGGATGACCGCGGGGAACTTGGGTACAACATGACCCCCGTACTTGATGGTAATGGTGTGTGTTCCGTGGAAGGGTGGGATGTAGGTGACAGAGAAGGTCCCATCTGCAGTCTTCTGGATGTGGACCTCGGCCTGAGCCCCGGACTCAGAGACGATCTCAATGGTGAGTTCAGCCTCTCCAGCGCTGGTGCAGTCCACTGTGAAGTAGGCTGGTTCCCCTGCCTTGGCCTTCTCCAGGCCGGGCCCACTGGCTGTTACCTGTAGGGTTAGGTTTAGGTTTAGGTTTAGCTGTTAGGTTCAGGCTTAGGTTTATGTCCGGGTTTAGGTTTAGGTTTAGGTTTAGCTGTTAGGTTCAGGCTTAGGTTTATGTCCGGGTTTAGGTTTAGGTTTATGTCCGGGTTTAGGTTCAGGCTTAGGTTTATGTCCGGGTTTAGGTTTAGGTTTAGGTTTAGCTGTTAGGTTCAGGCTTAGGTTTATGTCCGGGTTTAGGTTTAGGTTTAGGTTTATGTCCGGGTTTAGGTTCAGGCTTAGGTTTATGTCCGGGTTTAGGTTTAGGTTTAGCTGTTAGGTTCAGGCTTAGGTTTATGTCCGGGTTTAGGTTCAGGTTTAGGTTTAAGTTAAGGTTTATTTTAACATCTTTGTACTTACTCAGAAACACACATACTATGTCAAATCTGATGTCCTACAATACTTATACTACAATACTTATAAAATACTTAAGATATAAAGCATATATGGATCCTAAATACACGGGACAGTGTATCTGTAAATCATACACAACAAACAGGCCTATCAATAAATCAACAACTATCAATAACAGGCCTATCAATAAATCAACAACTATCAATAACAGGCCTATCAATAAATCAACAACTATCAATAACAGGCCTATCAATAAATCAACAACTATCAATAACAGGCCTATCAATAAATCAACAACAATAAATATCAATAACAGGCCTATCAATAAATCAACAACTATCAATAACAGGCCTATCAATAAATCAACAACTATCAATAACAGGCCTATCAATAAATCAACAACTATCAATAACAGGCCTATCAATAAATCAACAACTATCAATAACAGGCCTATCAATAAATCAACAACTATCAATAACAGGCCTATCAATAAATCAACAACTAGGCATACAGGAGGTGTACCTTGCTGGGGTCGAGACATGGCTTCACAGCTGCCTTGAAGGGAGACCCAGGGATGTGCTGCTCTCCAAACAGAATGTTGATGGCGTACTCTCCAGCCTCAGTGGGCAAGTAGAAAACTGAGCAGGTTCCATCTCCGTTGTCCTGGCACTCAATCTTAGCCTCGCACGGCCCTTCCACCGTCAGGCCCAGCCCACCGGCGCCCGCTCCTTTGGTGTCGATGGCGAATGGAGCTGGTTTACCCACAATGCCTCCCTTCAGGCCTGGGCCATAAGCGCGCACCTGAGGGAGAGAGAAATGTCAGAACCGCTGGACTGCTACGCTTCAGTACAGCCGTCTGGTTGTACTGCATGTAGGCTCACGTACTGCTTATGACTGTGTTATGAACAAGTTATGGACGTTTCATTACGTTCTTATGTAGGTATCCTTCAAATGAAGTGTAACCCACTTAAGCAAAAAGTGATAGTGATGATTGAATTATTATTATTTATTTTTTTACCTTTGAAGGGTCGGCTGGCATCACTCCCTCCACTGCGAAGGGGGATCCAGGGACAGGGTTCCCATCGTAGCTGACGTCCACCTTGTAAGGCCCCTCCTCTGGGGGGATATACTTCACAGAGTGGGCGCCATTGGCCGCGTCTGACTCCAGCTTGCAGGGGATTGGTCGGCCGGAGGGTGAGGTCATCTTGACGGCTACCTCGCCCTGCCCACCAGCTCCCTTGGTGTTGATGGAGAACTCCTGGTCCTTGCCCACCTCTACTTCTATAAGACAACCACCACACGGACACATGTAAATCAACCACCACACAGTCACATGTAAATCAACCACCACACAGTCACATGTAAATCAACCACCACACAGTCACATGTAAATCAACCACCACACAGTCACATGTAAATCAACCACCACACAGTCACATGTAAATCAACCACCACACAGACACATGTAAATCAACCACCACACAGTCACATGTAAATCAACCTCCAACCATAAAACACGTTTACAGCTGTCCAGTCTCAGACAAGGCAATCAAAAATGTACTCCTCTGTACATGTCACAGCACAATTTTGATTCAATATTTACAATTGACTCCTCCAGGCAGTCATTGATGAGAAGAGAACCAAAGCAGAGCTGAATACAAGAAGTGGGTCCCTTCAACCAAAGCAGAGCTGAATACAAGAAGTGGGTCCCTTCAACCAAAGCAGAGCTGAATACAAGAAGTGGGCCCCTTCAACCAAAGCAGAGCTGAATACAAGAAGTGGGCCCCTTCAACCAAAGCAGAGCTGAATACAAGAAGTGGGCCCCTTCAACCAAAGCAGAGCTGAATACAAGAAGTGGGCCCCTACAACCTTACTTTATATTGTATACAAAGTTGAGAACTTACTGGTGTCGAGTCCTGTCACCTTGACCTTTCCCAGATCTATAGGAGGAGCCACAGTAATATTGAAGGGGCTCTTGGGAATGGGGTCCCCTCCGTGGGTGACGGAGATGGTCATCTGACCCTGTTGAACGGCCGTGTACTTGACGGTGTAGGAGTAGTCATGGTTGTCGATGATCTCAAAGTCCCTCACAGCTTCCCCCTTCAGGCCTGCTGCTGTGAACTGGACCTCAGGCTTGGCCTTGCCTGCTCCCTTGGTAAAGATGGTGAAGTGGGTCGGAGTACCCACCTCCACGCCTGTCTTGTTGAGTCCTGGGCCCTCAGCCCTCACTTTGCCAGCATCATGGGAAGGATCAACCTTAATTCTGAATGGACTGATGGGGATTTCCTGGAAAACAAATACGGGAATAGTTTTGTTGCTGTACACTTTTTTTAACAAAAACTCGAACACAGATCTAACTTCCTGTGCCATTATTATAGCTGTGATGCTAAGCCACATAGTAACAGTAACCCTTCGACTGAAGGATTCTGGGTAATGTAGTTTTACCTGCTCGGCGAACAGCACCATGATGGTGTATTTCCCTGCGCCGGGCGGAGTGTACTTGACAGTGAAGGTGTCATTGTCGTTCTTGATGATGTCAAAGTCGATGTCAGCCTCGGCTGGGCCCACCACTCCTGGAGCACACTTGATCCCAATGCTAATGTCTCCTGTGGGAGGTCAATGGATCAACTTTCATTTCATATCTATATATGAAGAAATCTCCTAATGCTGTAGCCGTAGCAGCCATACATTTCTGATCTTCTACAGCTGCAGGCACTAAAGTTAGGTTGGTATTAGCAAGAACAAGTGCAAGACAATGGTCAACTGCCTTCTCTAGGGAAGAAATGGTTTTAATTGGGTTCTAACAGGGTGAAAAGGTTCTACCTGGAAACACTACAGGGTTTTTCTACAGGAACAAGCTGAAGAACCTTTTGAGTAGTATTTCCTATTCCGACACACGTACCTTGTCCAGCCTCGGCACAGTCCACAGTGAAGTAGGTGGGTTCGTTGGCCTTGAGTCCCGTCTTCTCCACTCCTGGACCATACACCTTGACCTTGGCTGGGTGGCAGCCCTCTCCAACAATCACCTATACACACAGACACAGTACTTGACACACAGCACTATGGTTGCTGTCTAAACTAGTCTTATCCGTTTCTAGTGGAGTGGCTGAGTTTATGTAACTGCCTCGTCTGTCTGAGACCTGAAGACTCCCCGTCACTGACCTAATGCCTTTTAACTCAGCAGGCTAATGAAGTCTGGTAATGCACAGGAGATCTGGGTTCCAACCCCAGTGAGTCGGTCCTACTCACCCTGAAGGGACTGTTGGGCACGTTGACGTCTCCCCAGGTGATGATGATGGTGTGTTTGATGGGCTTGGTGGGGACGTACACACACAGGAAGGTGCCGTCTCCCTTGTCAGTGATCTTAATGTCGATGGTGACACCCTCTGTATCCTGGGCGTAGATCTTGAGGTGGCCGTTGCCAGCCTCGCGGGCATCGATGGTGAACTCTGCCGGTTTGTTTACAATAACCCCAGTGGGCGCCAGACCTGGACCGAAAGCTTTCACCTGCAGAGGAGACATATTTTATTATGTATTTATATGTATGTGTTAGTTTATTTGTTTGTTTATGCGTTAGTTAGTTAGTTTGTTTGTTTGTATTTGTTTATGCGTTAGTTAGTTAGTTTGTTTGTATTTGTTTATGCGTTAGTTAGTTAGTTTGTTTGTTTATTTGTTTGCTTATGTGTTAGTTTGTGTTTTTGTGTGTGTTTATGTGTGTGCACATCAGTGTGTTTTTGTGTTTTATAAAGACTACTACTCCTGTAAGGGTGGAGCTAGCTGGAGTGGTGGGTGGAGCTAACCTTCTCAGGGAAGCAGTCATTGGCTGCAGGCAGGATATGGGCCATGAAGGGGCTGTCCTTGATGTCTTCGTCATCACAGATGACATGGACGGCGTAGTCACCTGGCTCAGTGGGCCAATAGCGGACATCGCAGGAGCCGTCACCCTTATCGTCACATTCTATCTTAGCCTGGGACGGACCCTCGATGGAGAAACCTAGAGAGAGGAGGGAGTATGAATAACTTTAGACTTTAGTCTCCTAATCAGTCAAGAGGCACCCAGTTAATGTCCCCTTGTTCACCTGTAAGAATACCAACTGAACTGGTGTCTTCAGAGAAGAAGCAGTGTACCCAATCCATTACTCTACTGGTTCAACTACATTACCCACAATGCCCCAGGGCCCTCATGTCCTGACTTACCCAGAGTTCCTACTTCGGTGCCGATGGCCTCGACCACGAAGTCAGCTGATTTGCCCACCTGGCCGGTCAGCAGCCCGGGGCCCCAAGCTCTCACCTTCTGAGGGCCAACCTCCTCACTCACCTCCACCTCGAAGGGACTGAGGGAGACACAGAAACAACTTTTATTCAAGATAAAAACCGTAGTATACACTTACATTTAGCAAATAGTCTCACCCTGATTCCAGATCAGTGCTAAGGTAAGTAAAAACTACCACAAATCCTAAGTAGTCTTCTATGAATTTGTCTGTGTTAAACTGAGTCAGGGTCTGTGTTAAACTGAGTCAGGGGCTGTGTTAAACTGAGTCAGGGTCTGTGTTAAACTGAGTCAGGGGCTGTGTTAAACTGAGTCAGTCTGTGTTACTGTAAACTGAGTCAGGGGCTGTGTTAAACTGAGTCAGGGGCTGTGTTAAACTGAGTCAGTCTGTGTTACTGTAAACTGAGTCAGGGGCTGTGTTAAACTGAGTCAGTCTGTGTTACTGTAAACTGAGTCAGGGGCTGTGTTAAACTGAGTCAGTCTGTGTTACTGTAAACTGAGTCAGGGGCTGTGTTAAACTGAGTCAGTCTGTGTTACTGTAAACTGAGTCAGGGGCTGTGTTAAACTGAGTCAGTCTGTGTTACTGTAAACTGAGTCAGGGGCTGTGTTAAACTGAGTCAGTCTGTGTTACTGTAAACTGAGTCAGGGGCTGTGTTAAACTGAGTCAGTCTGTGTTACTGTAAACTGAGTCAGTCTGTGTTACTGTAAACTGAGTCAGGGGCTGTGTTAAACTGAGTCAGTCTGTGTTACTGTAAACTGAGTCAGGGGCTGTGTTAAACTGAGTCAGTCTGTGTTACTGTAAACTGAGTCAGTCTGTGTTACTGTAAACTGAGTCAGGGGCTGTGTTAAACTGAGTCAGTCTGTGTTACTGTAAACTGAGTCAGTCTGTGTTACTGTAAACTGAGTCAGGGGCTGGTTGGTGGATAGTATAATGCTCACCTGCGTGGGATGAGTTGTCCTCCCCAGGTGATGTTAACTGTGTATTTACCAGTCTGGACAGGGAGATATTCACACTCATAGACACCATCACCAATATCCTTAACTTTCACTGGTGCCTCTGCTCCACCTGAAAGGAGAAGCACAGTATGATTAATAGCAGGACCTTGTTGTAGTCTCTGATACAGCCTCTGATGCACATCACAAATCCATGACCGAGAGATAGAAGAGGGAAAGGAGGAGAGAGAGAAAGAAGGAGAGAAAGGAGAAGAGAGAGAAAGAGAGAGAAAGGAGGGAGAAAGAGAGAGAAAAGAGAGAGAGAGAAAGGGGGAGAGAGAGAAAGGAGGAGAGGGAGAAGAGAGAAAGGAGAAGAGAGAGGGGAGGAGAGAAAGGAGGAGAGAGAAAGGAGGAGAGAGGGAAGGAGAGAGAGAAGAGAGAAAGGAGGAGAGAGAGGAGAGTGCTGACTCACTTGGTCCAGTCACGGAGACTTTGAGCTCTCCGCAGCCGGCTCCCTTGGTGAAGACCTTGAAGTCTGCCACCTCCTTCACCCTCACCCCCTTAGGCTGGAGGCCTCGGCCCGTGGCACAACACGCGTTGGCATTGATGGCTGGAGAGGGAGAGAGAGGCATGGTTAAGGACAGTGGAACATAGACTGGCCTAACAGTATGGGATCTATTGATATATTTGTACATTATACATTGTTACAACACTGTATATATACACAATATGACATTTGTAATGTCTTTATTATTTTGACATTTCTGTATGTGTAATGTTACTGTTAATTTTATTGTTTATTTCACTTTTGTATATTATCTACCTCACTTGCTTTGGCAATGTTAACACATGTTTCCCATGCCAATAAAGCCCCTTGAATTGAATTGAATGGACAGACAGACAGACAGACAGACAGACAGACAGACAGACAGACAGACAGACAGACAGACAGACAGACAGACAGACAGACAGACAGACAGACAGACAGACAGACAGACAGACAGACAGATAGATAGATAGATAGATAGATAGATAGATAGATAGATAGATAGATAGATAGATATTTTGACATAGATAGATAGATAGATAGATAGATAGATAGATTAGATAGATAGATACTTTAGATAGATAGATAGATAGCTTAGATAGATAGATAGATAGATAGACAGACAGATAGACAGATAGATAGACAGATAGATAGACAGATAGACAGATAGATAGATAGATAGATAGATAGATAGATAGATAGATAGATAGATAGATAGATAGATAGACAGACAGACAGACAGATAGACAGATAGATAGACAGATAGACAGACAGATAGACAGATAGATAGACAGATAGACAGATAGATAGATAGATAGATAGATAGATAGATAGATAGATAGATAGATAGATAGATAGATAGATAGATAGATAGATAGATAGATAGATAGATAGACAGACAGACAGACAGACAGACAGACAGACAGATAGATAGATAGATAGACAGATAGATAGATAGATAGATAGATAGATAGATAGACAGATAGATAGATAGATAGACAGATAGATAGATAGATAGATAGATAGATAGATAGATAGATAGATAGACAGATAGACAGATAGACAGACAGATAGATAGACAGATAGACAGATAGATAGACAGATAGACAGATAGACTGATAGACATTCCCATACGGTATAACGCCATATGCAAACAAGATGCTGCAAAGAATGCCTTCTTGAAGGACACATAACATCATCAGTCAATCAATTCCCATAGGATGCCAGCTATGACCACAATGCAGCAGAGGAGGAACAGCGCAGTGCTGAATGTAGGAGAGTCACGTCGTATAATACACACTCATGTAATGGTCGCAGCATAAAAACATGAATGGCGAATCCAGGCATCAACTGACAAAATGACATTTCACGGAAGCGCTGATTGCGGGCTTGGCTTCACTCATTAGTTTGAAGCAAATCAAACCTATGAATGCTAACCCAAGATCAAGGAATCGCAGCAAGCGATAAACATCTGACACTGCATTTTCGTAATGCAATCTGTGAAGCAATGTCTCACAAAGACTGAAATAACTTTGCTGGATAGTTTCTGACTACAACGTTCACTTTGCTACAAAATAGAGCTAGAAATATCAGTCTCCAACATCAAGCTGCCACAGGCGAGGCGGAAGGCGCCCAAGCAAGGCACTCAGATGGTATAGCATTGCCCCCGTCACAGGAAGCAAACAGGGCACCTGCAAGGCATTGGGCAAATGGCATAGAGTATAGTGCACAGTGGGGCACGGCTAGCATATCAGCGGGTAAAACGGGCGCAGGCGTCCACCTGGAGGGCCCATACTAACTTGGTCGACCCTTTTTGCCTTTGGGGGTAGGGACACCCCCTTTCTTGCCCGCTGGCTCCTTCCCCCCCCCGGGAGAGGTGAAGGAAGACTGGGGGATAATCTGGACTGGAGGAGGACCCACCATAGAGGGAGGAGCTACAAATCACAGACAGGATGTTCATTTAACTTTAACATAGTACACTAAACTGGTCTCGGTCGTCGTGACAACCTGTTAGTACCGCCGTGGGATCGAGATAGCTGTAGACTGTGGAACTAGAGAGTGACAGATCGACAACTGAACGACACAATTTTCCAACAGTGATTTTTGTAGTGACAGTTGGTGATAGTTAGTGACAGTTGGTTAGCTCAGTGCTAACTCACCCTCTGCGATTTGAACTTTGAAGGGACTCTTGGGAATCTCCTGACCCGCGAACAGGATGTGGATGGTATGGGGGCCCTCCAACATGGGCCGGTAGGTGCAACGGAAAACACTGTCCCCTTTGTTTTCCAAAATCAGTTCCACTGTGTCTTTCTTCCCCTCAGGGTCCACGACGACAACGCTCACATCACCATTACCAGCACCTGTACAAGACAACAGGAAGACACCAATCAAAATGCTGTTGATCAACCATGTGATCAAAACAAGGAAACATGCATGGACATTGTTGTGGGCCCTCGGAGTAAATGCATAGCCGCAGGAAGTTGTTTGGGGGTAAAATAAATGTTGCCGGCGCTACAGATATCGGTCTGCTAATACAGGACTAGTAAAGGCCCTGTACACTACAGCAGAAATATGCCAATAACTCAGGGGCTGCTGTAGCATCCTCAGTGCTGTAGCATCCTCAGTGCTGTAGCATCCTCAGTGCTGTAGCATCCTCAGTGCTGTAGCATCCTCAGTGCTGTAGCATCCTCAGTGCTGTAGCATCCTCAGTGCTGTAGCATCCTCAGTAAATGTTTGGATTCCCTCTAGTGTCTCCAGTTTTGTCCAGCAACTGGTCTGATCAGTGTTACTGTGTTTCTTGTCCAACCTGGTTGAAGATCCAACATGGTTGACTTCCCACTCCTTACCTGCGGTGTAGATGTCGAAATAGGTGGGTTTGTTGGCCACGTTGCCGGTAGCTTCCAGCCCTGGTCCTCTGGCCTGGACCTTGTTGGGATCGCCCATGGCCTTGGCAACGTTCACTGTGTAGGGACTCTTGTCAATGTCCTGCCCTGCAAACAGCACTTTTACCTGAGGGGGGGGGTAAACGTTGAAATGTTCCTGTGAGTTTCCAATGCTCTTGTGGTACATTGTGACGATGAGATGTGTAGATTGTAAAATAAAGACAAGTAAAGTTAAGTCGAAAGCAAGTCAAGAAAAAATATAAGTAGACTAATGTACAGTTTTACTAAAGTAACGTAACGTAAATACATAACATAAATCTACATGGGATATTGATGGCAGCCATTTGTTTACCTTATGGACACCCTCAACCTTGGGTACATAAGTGACCGTGTAGGTCCTGTTTTTGTCATTGTTGAAGACCACCGTAGCCTCCTCAGTGTGTCCCTCGGGATCGGTCACATAGACCAGCACCTCGGCCTGACCTGCCTGCAGAGTCTCCACTGTGAACACTGCTGGCTTCAGAACCATGTTTCCGTGGGAATCAATACCTACGGGAGGGAGTGGGAGATGGTGAGTTAGATATGTTTGAGTCTATGTGTATAAAACAATCAATTATGCTTATCAGTTGCTTGGGTTGCAAATAACCCCAGAAACATTGTAAAAGTGCCTGGCCGTTCTTAACCCAGACTATGTTTCTGAAATCCTGGAGGGAAGTTTCCTTCCCTGCTTATTGCGTTCTGATTCCCGAGAATCATGGGGATTTTGGGAATGTTTCCGGGAATTTCTCAACCCAAGTCCTGATTCAACTACACTGTTCATGGTTTCTATCTCAGTGAGCACCCACCAGGTCCGTAGGCCTTGGCCTTGCTGGGGTACAGCTGAACGCCTTTAGGTTTGAGGGGAGCGCCAGGCTTCAGCTTAGCCTTGGGGAACTGGGACAGGTAGGTCATCACTGAGTGTTCATCCACATCCGGATCGACAATCTCCTCAGGGGCGATCACCTAGGCAACAAGCAGAGGGTGTAAGGTTAATACTGTACAACCACAATTGTCTAACTTGACTTAAACCCATTTGCTCCTTGGGGAACAGAGTTCATAGCACAACTGTTTTCAGAAAGACAGGGAGACAGACAGACAGGGAGACAGACAGACAGGAAGGGAGACAGACAGACAGGGAGACAGACAGACAGGAAGGGAGACAGACCGACAGGGAGACAGACAGACAGGAAGGGAGACAGACCGACAGACAGACAGACAGACAGACAGACAGACAGACAGACAGACAGACAGACAGACAGACAGACAGACAGACAGACAGACAGACAGACAGACAGACAGACAGACAGACAGACAGGGAGACAGGGAGACAGACAGGGAGACAGACATGGAGGGAGGGAGACAGGAAGACAGACAGACAGGGAGGGAGACAGACCGACAGGGAGACAGACAGACAGGGAGGTAGACAGACCGACAGGGAGACAGACAAACAGACAGACAGACAGACAGACAGACAGACAGACAGACAGACAGACAGACAGACAGACAGACAGACAGACAGACAGACAGACAGACAGACAGACAGACAGACAGACAGACAGACAGGGAGGGAGGGAGGGAGGGAGGAGGGAGGGAGGGAGGGAGGGAGGGAGGGAGGGAGACATACCGACAGGGAGACAAGGAGACAGACCGAAAGGGAGAGAGACAGACAGGGAGACAGACAGACAGAGAGGGAGACAGACCGACAGGGAGACAAGGAGACAGACCGAAAGGGAGAGAGACAGACAGACAGGGAGACAGACAGACAGGGAGACAGACCGAAAGGGAGACAGACAGACAGGGAGACAGACAGGTGCATGTATTTCTTCTGTATACCAATGTGAATGCACATTGCCTAGATACTATTTATAATGTATTTATAATCTATTCTATATAATTGTCTCTCTCCTCTTCCTTCCCTCTGCCATGTTGGTAGTATCAGTCTGGTGTAAAGCTGTCTGTCTATATTTAACCCTGGTACAGCAGGACTGCGGCCTCGGTAAGCCATGCAGTCAGGGGATTTAGTCCTGAGCCAAGCCCTCTCCCACACCTCATCTACAGCCCATGGTACAGCCCTCAGCCTGCGGAGAATTCAGCCCCCTGGGCCTGGGAATCCATGGCACACACTCTGCTCAATATTCACCGTAAGGCTATGCCATGTCACTAATGGTCCTTCTTAACCCAGACTATGTACGCCGTGTCAGATAAACAAGTAGAGAAACACAAATAGTACAGCTCACAGATTCTGTTTCAGAAGAGAAACTAGCAAATCTACACCTTAGAGAAACTAGCAAATCTACACCTTAGAGAAACTAGCAAATCTACACCTTAGAGAAACTAGCAAATCTACACCTTAGAGAATCTAGCAAATCTACACCTTAGAGAAACTAACAAATCTACACCTTAGAGAATCTAGCAAATCTACACCTTAGAGAATCTAGCAAATCTACACCTTAGAGAATCTAGCAAATATACACCTTAGAGAATCTAGCAAATCTACACCTTAGAGAATCTAGCAAATCTACACCTTAGAGAAACTAACAAATCTACACCTTAGAGAATCTAACAAATCTACACCTTAGAGAATCTAACAAATATACACCTTAGAGAATCTAACAAATCTACACCTTAGAGAAAGCAAATCTAACAAATCTAACAAATCTACACCTTAGAGAATCTAACAAATCTTAGAGAATCTAGCAAATCTACACCTTAGAGAATCTAACAAATCTACACCTTAGAGAATCTAACAAATATACACCTTAGAGAATCTAACAAATCTACACCTTATCATCTTAGTATTGAATGTGCATCTAAACACTCCAACAAACACATCATTTACAAACACATCTTGTTTAAGTGTTCACTGAATAACAAACCAAAAGTAAATACATTGTAGTATAAAGACCCATTGCTTCTCAGTGGATATTATCCCCAACCTCATTCACTGGCTCCACTACGTGTGGCTTCATGGGGCTTTCCCTGGAACTGTCACCCCAGAGTATTGTGTCTTACCTGGGGCACGCCCAGCCAGTCGTCAGCCTGCTGCATGGCCTCTCTGGCATTCTCCACAGGGTGGTTAGGGTCCCAGGCCTTCCAGTCGGGGCACAGACCTACAGGGAGAGACCGAGGGTAGAGAGGGAGAGAGGGAGAGGGGGAAGAGACAGGAGGGGGAGAGGGGGAAGAGACAGGAGTGAGGGAGAGGGGTGAAGAGAGGAGAGAGGGAGAGGGGGAAGAGACAGGAGAGAGGGAAGAGACAGGAGAGAGGGAGAGGGGAAGAGACAGGAGAGAGGGAGAGGGGGAAGAGACAGGAGAGAGGGAGAGGGGGAAGAGACAGGAGAGAGGGAGAGGGGGAAGAGACAGGAGAGGGGGAGGAGGGAGAGAGGGAAGAGACAGGAGAGAGGGAGAGGGGGAAGAGACAGGGGAGAGGGGGAAGAGACAGGAGAGAGGGAGGGGGAAGAGAAAGGAGAGGGAGAGGGGGAGAGGGAGAGGGGGAAGAGACAGGAGAGAGGGAGAGGGGGAAGAGACAGGAGAGAGGGAGAGGGGGAAGAGACAGGGGAGAGGGAGAGAGGGAAGAGACAGGAGAAATGGAGAGGGGGGGAAGTATGGAAAGATAGGGGTTTTAGAATGGGATTGGGGTTACGACTGTGCAGAAATATAACAGTGTCCCATCTGGTCACAGAAACAACTTCATCACTATTACCCTACTATTAACTACTACTACTACTATTAACTACTACTACTACTATTAACTACTACTACTACTACTACCACTACTACTACTACTACTACTACTACTACTACTACTATTAACTACTACTACTACTACTACTACTACTACTACTATTAACTACTACTACTACTATTAACTACTACTACTACTACTAACTACTACTACTACTACCTACTACTACTACTATTAACTACTACTACTACTACTACTACTACTATTAACTACTACTACTACTACTATTAACTACTACTACTACTACTACTATTAACTACTACTACTACTACTATTAACTACTACTACTACTACTACTATTAACTACTACTACTACTACTACTACTACTGTTGCTACTATTAACTACTACTATTACTACTATTAACCACTACTACTACTACTATTAACTACTACTACTACTACTACTATTAACCACTACTACTACTACTACTATTAACTACTACTACTACTACTACTGTTGCTACTATTAACTACTACTATTACTACTATTAACCACTACTACTACTACTACTACTACTACTACTACTACTATGAACTACTACTACTACTACTATTAACTACTAACTGCTACTACTACTAACTGCTACTACTCCTAACTGCTACTAACACCCTACCACCCCATGTGACCCTGTATTTACCCAGGCTGCTCTGCTCCAGTTTGTATAGATAGGTGCATTGCTAGCCTTCGATGGAAGGGCTACGAATTTCAAAACAACGAAAGCAACAGACGTGTTTGTACTTCCCCTGTCGGACACAGAAGGCTAAAGCAGACAGGCTAACACCCAACGAAATAGACTTACTAGAACGAGCATTCTCATTCAAGTCAATGGGTCTGTGACAGGTTGACTGGAGTGTGGTTATATTTCTACGTGCTAAACCTGCCGTGTGCTGCTAATGCTTAAAGTGGATTAGCTGTTAGCTGTGCAGTGAGTTCCCTGACAGTCGCTCAACACGAGTCTATTATCTTGTTATTACCGGACACGCCGTGGAGCTGCTGTGTGATATTACTGTAACGTTACTATGGCAACTTGAAACAATGGGTGTGTATGCATCACATGGTGGTTCATTTCACTGTCACCGACAATAAACATGATGATTTAAAAATCACCAACGTTTGGGTGGAGTACGGTTGGATCTTCTGAAAGGAATGCATTAGGACAGTAGAACTACCGTAGAAGGACAACATTCTGTGTTTTAAGTTCCAGGTGATTTCAGCTTTGGACTTAAGCCTGGTCTCCTCCACCCCAAAATATCATATTTCAGAGCTTTATTACATTTCAATTGGACACGGAAGATTATCGTCAAGGTTACAGGAGAAATAGTCACAAACAAAAGGAGAGGATGACTTTTCTTGTTGTACACCTGTTGTCTCCAAATAAACCTACCAGTGGGTCAGTCTAGAGAAATGCTTAACTTAACTACATAAGCCTAACTAAGGATTGGACTTGTCAACTTTCTAAATGCTGTTAGGGGTTGAATAAAGAACCATGGCCTTGTATGGTCACACCATCTGTAGCTAGCTGGGTGTCGGAGAGCTGCTGTAACATATCCCAGGAGTTCTAGCCATGTAAACAGTCAACCACAGTGTTCTAGACTCCTCTCTCTATTCTAGAACACACAAAAAAAAGGTGTCTTTCTAAGGCTTCGGTGTCAGAGGGTCAGAGTGTGCTGTAACCTCTGGTCAAATTGGAGTGCTTTCAAGTCAACGAGTCATACTTGTGAATCTTGGCACTCTTGCTCCAAAGCTCATCCTCATGCATTTCCAGCACAGAACAGGCTGTTTTTAAACCCCAAGCATCTAAGCACATGTCCCTTGGCAGATGAAGAGGAATCGTGCCCAAATTTGGCATTGCTGTGTGTGGAGGCTATAAACACTAAAGCCAGGCTTACGACCTCTGGGCCTGAGAGAGCTCCTTCACTCAGTCAGCGACAGCTGGCAGGGGCGTCCTCTGTCTGTCTGTCTCTTTCTCTCTCTCTCTCTCACTCTCTATCTCTCTGTCTATCTCTCTCTCTCTATCTCTCTGTCTATCTCTCTCTCACTGTCTGTCGATCTCTCTCTCGCTGTCTGTCAATCTCTCTCTCTTTCTCTCTCTCTGTCGATCTCTCTCTATCTCTCTCTCTGTCTGTCGATCTCTCTCTCTCACTGTCTGTCGATCTCTCTCTCACTGTCTGTCGATCTCTCTCTCGCTGTCTGTCTGTCGATCTCTCTCTCACTGTCTGTCGATCTCTCTCTCGCTGTCTGTCAATCTCTCTCTCTATCTCTCTCTCTGTCTGTCTCTCACTGTCTCTCTCTGTCTCTCTCCGTCTCTCTCTCTCTGGCTCAACATGACCACTGAGGCCTACTGACCCCACCAGGCTGTGTAAATGATACCATGATACCATATCAAATACAATAACTGACTCATAGCTGACCCTGACATCTCAACACAGTAACTCATATTTGACCCTGACCTCTCACCACAGTAACTCATATCTGACCCCTGACCTCTCACCACAGTAACTCATATCTGACCCCTGACCTCTCACCACAGTAACTCATATCTGACCCCTGACCTCTCACCACAGTAACTCATATCTGACCCCTGACCTCTCACCACAGTAACTCATATCTGACCCCTGACCTCTCACCACAGTAACTCAT
>NC_060173.1:9729788-9752288 GCF_021184085.1 Oncorhynchus gorbuscha
CTATACTGCAAAAACCTTGGGACATTCCTTAGGCGTGAGGTCGATAGCCGAAGAGAGTTCCCTCGGGCATCATGACACACATACACTTGCCATGCCCTTCACAACCCCCCGATCAAAAAGGCGGTCACACCAGGAATTTCACCGGGCCGCGTGGAGGGAGAGTAATCAGTCAGCGTGGCAGAGAGACAGGCGGTCAGCTGTTTAATAACTCTAATTGTTAGTGAAATATGAGGCCAGGTTTCTCTTCTCTAGTCCAAAACCTTAATGATGAGATAGTTTAAGTAAACACACTCAAATCAAATCAAATGTTATTGGTCACATACAGGGTTAGCAGATGTTATTGGTCACATACACATGGTTAGCAGATGTTATTGGTCACATACAGGGTTAGCAGATGTTATTGGTCACATACACATGGTTAGCAGATGTTATTGGTCACATACACATGGTTAGCAGATGTTATTGGTCACATACACATGGTTAGCAGATGTTATTGGTCACATACACATGGTTAGCAGATGTTATTGGTCACATACACAGGGTTAGCAGATGTTATTGGTCACATACACATGGTTAGCAGATGTTATTGGTCACATACACATGGTTAGCAGATGTTATTGGTCACATACACATGGTTAGCAGATGTTATTGGTCACATATTGGTCACATACACATGGTTAGCAGATGTTATTGGTCACATACACAGGGTTAGCAGATGTTATTGGTCACATACACATGGTTAGCAGATGTTATTGGTCACATACACATCGTTAGCAGATGTTATTGGTCACATACACATCGTTAGCAGATGTTATTGGTCACATACACATGGTTAGCAGATGTTATTGGTCACATAAACGTGGTTAGCAGATGTTAATGCGAGTGTAGCGAAATGCTTGTGCTTCTAGTTCCCGACCATGCAGTAATAACCAACTGACATACTAAACCTAAACTAGAGAAATGAGAAACACTGAAAGAAATGAAATTAAACAGGATTTCTGGAGCTTCTCCTGTTCGGAGACATGGGTCAATCCTGAGGTACTTCTATGACTGTGACAACATGACCTCCCAAACATAGACCTCACACACTCTGTGTATCTAGCTCTCTCCATTTTTAAAAATGTATTTTACCTTTATATAACTGGGCAAGTCAGTTAAAAGAACAAATTCTTATTTTCAATGAAGGCCTAGGAACAGTGGGTTAAAAGCCTTGTTCAGGGGTAGAACGACAGATTTTTTCCTTGTCAGCTTAGAGATTTGAACTTGCAACCTTTTGGTTACTAGTCCAACACTCTAACCACTAGGCTACCCTGCCACACCATCTAAATCCCTGAAGGAAGGATGTGCAATGTCCAGGGGTCAGGGTCCAGCTATCTATAACTCAATTATTCCTCCCAGGGCTTAGCTACCTCTGGGGACACAATACCTCCATGCTTATCACTCTTATCCCAAACCAGGACACATGCCCTCAGCCAGCCTAACCCTCCCCTCCACACACAGAGGGATCCCAGAGGATAACCAAGCACCTACTGTTAAGCTGGTCTGTATGGGCTATGTAGCCAACTAAACCACCATAGGAAATCTGGGAGCATCCTGACAGTCAACAAGGAAATCAATGACATGACAATGATCACAAGAATGATCCTACAGTCCTTACATGTCTGGGAACAGGGACTGGCTGTCCACCCCTTCCTCTCCACCGAACAAACTTCTTCTGGCATGACTCTTCTGACCTTTAACTGGTGTGATTATGAGGTGTGGAGTGTTTGTGGAGTGAGATGGGGGTGTGATGTGTGTGTGTGTGTCTTTCTCATTAACACAGTCCTAGTGAATTTCCACCCAGCAGAGCCCAGAACCCAGCCTGACAGTACCACTGTAATAGTCTGAGAAAAACACTATAGATGGACATGAAAGTCCAGGGTGGACAGCGTGTCTTGACCCTGACATCGTCCAGGGTGGACAGTGTGTCTTGGCCTGACATCGTCCAGGGTGGACAGCGTGTCTTGGCCCTGACATTGTCCAGGGTGGACAGAGTGTCTTGGCCCTGACATCGTCCAGGGTGGACAGCGTGTCTTGGCCTGACATCGTCCAGGGTGGACAGCGTGTCTTGGCCTGACATCGTCCAGGGTGGACAGCGTGTCTTGGCCTGACATCGTCCAGGGTGGACAGCGTGTCTTGGCCTGACATCGTCCAGGGTGGACAGAGTGTCTTGGCCCTGACATCGTCCAGGGTGGACAGCGTGTCTTGGCCTGACATCGTCCAGGGTGGACAGCGTGTCTTGGCCTGACATCGTCCAGGGTGGACAGAGTGTCTTGGCCCTGACATCGTCCAGGGTGGACAGAGTGTCTTGACCTGACATCGTCCAGGGTGGACAGCGTGTCTTGGCCTGACATCGTCCAGGGTGGACAGCGTGTCTTGGCCTGACATCGTCCAGGGTGGACAGAGTGTCTTGGCCCTGACATCGTCCAGGGTGGACTGCGTGTCTTGGCCTGACATCGTCCAGGGTGGACAGAGTGTCTTGGCCCTGACATCGTCCAGGGTGGACAGCGTGTCTTGGCCTGACATCGTCCAGGGTGGACAGCGTGTCTTGGCCTGACATCGTCCAGGGTGGACAGAGTGTCTTGGCCCTGACATCGTCCAGGGTGGACAGCGTGTCTTGGCCTGACATCGTCCAGGGTGGACAGTGTGTCTTGGCCTGACATCGTCCAGGGTGGACAGTGTGTCTTGGCCTGACATCGTCCAGGGTGGACAGCGTGTCTTGGCCTGACATCGTCCAGGGTGGACAGCGTGTCTTGGCCTGACATCGTCCAGGGTGGACAGCGTGTCTTGGCCTGACATCGTCCAGGGTGGACAGAGTGTCTTGGCCCTGACATCGTCCAGGGTGGACAGAGTGTCTTGGCCTGACATCGTCCAGGGTGGACAGCGTGTCTTGACCCTGACATCGTCCAGGGTGGACAGAGTGTCTTGGCCTGACATCGTCCAGGGTGGACAGAGTGTCTTGGACATCAGCCAGTGATCTCAATGGTACCTATGCTGTAAGAGTTTCCATAGAGATGGCTGACCAACGGCCATTTTGTGAAAGCCATGCATCAGACTGTAGAGCACCTGACAAGCTGGGTTGACAGGAAGTGGCATAATACTGAGGTGTAGATGGATGTTTAGGCTCAGGCTGAGTTACTCAGCAGAACAATTCAAACGGGTCTCTCTCAATAATATGTGGTCGACAATCTAAGGTCTGCTATTGTGAAAAACCCATTATTCCCCTGTTCTAGTAAGTGTTATGTGACTGATGCACGGAGGGTTACGTGTATTCATCACAGAGTCATTTGCATGCCATCATAAGGCAAAGCCCAAAGATTTTGTGAAATGACACTGACAGTCAATAACTAATTTACAATGTACTAATTAATAATAACTTTGTAACATTTTGACAAAATAATGTGCTGCTCCATCCTGTCTGGCCTGTCTAGATTATGTACTGGACTCGCACCCTCCCCTTATTCATATTCCATTGTCTTTCTTTCTCTTTCTCTGTCTCTCTCTCTCTCTCTCTGTGTGTCTCCCTCTCTCTCACTCTCTCTGTGTGTGTCTCCCTCTCTCTCTCTCTCTCTCTCTCTGTGTGTGTCTCCTCTCTCTCTCTCTCTGTGTGTGTCTCCCTCTCTCTCACTCTCTGTGTGTGTCTCCCTCTCTCTCTGTCTCTCTCTCTCTCTCTCTGTGTGTCTCCCTCTCTCTCACTCTCTCTGTGTGTGTCTCCCTCTCTCTCACTCTCTCTGTGTGTGTCTCCCTCTCTCTCACTCTCTCTGTGTGTCTCTCCCTCTCCCTCTCTCTCTCTCTCTCTCTCTCTCTCTCTCTCTCTCTCTCTCTCTCTCTCTCTCTCTCTCTCTCTCTCTCTCTCTCTCTCTGCCTCTCTCTCTCTGTATCCCTCTCTCTCTCTCACACTCTCTCTTTCTCTCTCTCGTACTCTCTGTCTCTCTCCCTCTCTCTCTCTCACTCTCTCTTTCTCTTGCTCTGTCTCTCTCCTCTCTCTCTCTCTCTCTCTCTCTCTCTCTCTCTCTCTCTCCCTCTCTCTTTCTCTCTCTCTCTCTCTGTCTCTCTCTTTCTCTCTCTCTCTTTCTCGCTCTGTCTCTCAAAGATGAATTAAAAACATTCCAGCCCCCTATTCCTCTTTCTTTCTTTCCCTTTCCCTTTCTCTCTCTCAAAAATTAATTAAAAACATTCCAACCCCAAAAGCTCACTTGTCACTTACCAATAGACACCAGCTTGATGTGTTCCCTGTCCAAAAATTCCAGAGCGACGGACACATTTTCCAATTTCATCTGTCGGAAGTTGGGTCTGGTGTGGTGTTTTTTGTACATCTTTTTCTGGCTCAGAACCTCCAGGAGCCCAATGAGCTTTAACCCGTCGCCAAAATCCTTCTGGAGGTCTGTCACGGTCTTGTTGACACACTTGAGATGCTCGTTGCACCATCTTGTAAATGTGTTCTGTTGGATTTTCTTCCATGGTGCATCCTCGGCAAGGTCTTTCTCCGTAGCCGGCATCTCGTCTTCCTCGTCCCCCTCGAAGTTGTCAGTTCCCTGGTAGTGCTGCGGTGGCTGGCTGTCGTCGTAGTAATGTGTGTTATTGCTCGTCATGTTGGCGGTTTTCCGTGTGTCCCTTTTTATACAGCAAGTCAGACCGATGTGTGAAGTTATCTGCAAAAAAAAGTTTAGCGTGTCGATGTCAAGCTCGAGCGCACTTGCTGTGGTAAAAGTTCAAAACTTGGGAGAAGAGAGTTTAAAAATAAATAAAAAAAGTGTCCCGGAGACTTTTCGGATGTCCTCGTGAAGAAGCCTCTTCTTGTCAGGACAATGATGAATTGATCCGATTTACAGCCCTTGTTACTGCAACGCAGCCTGTCGCGGGTTTTTAATTGGCAGTGGCTTGACAAATGTAGTCGCTGCCTCTTAATAGATATGCTCAGAGAAGAATGTCGCTTTTTGAAAAATGGTCCTTCAGTCCAATTCGCTCTGTAGCACTTGAGGAGTAGAGTAGCAATGTAGTTCACTGGAGTCTGTTGGTTAAACTTGAATGATGTGAGGTGGGCAAAGAGTGGGGTATATAAAGAGACCATGGGGGTCACGTCACACCCGTCGTAGACCCCATAGTCATAACTACAATCATAGGCTATTTTCTAATCCATATGGATAACGGGGTGAGTCAGGATTGGCCGTAAAGGATGATCGGGCAGTGATTGGTGGACCCCCACCCAGCGCAACAGTTGTGACAGCGCGCGGTATTTTTAGCCACTCCACTTTGGGTGGTGGGATGCCGGGACTTCTTGGTTGTTGTAAAGTAGCCTAGTGTGTTATGATCAGGGCTCGAGCTCCTGAATTGTTAAACAATTTAGACAAGAAAAGATAATGACGCATCCTAAAATCAAGTGGGTTTTAATATGTGGCTCATGTCGTTGTGGATGAGGCGATACTATATTCATGTTGTTATTTCGCCTGTTGGCCTTTTACCACTTTGTTAAATCCTTTAAACATTATTTATTATTGATGAATGTCCCACACAAAAGCCTTGTTTACACCGTGAGCTGACATCAACAAATCAGTAGCCTATCTGATCGAGGTTTGTGGTGTCATGTCCACACATAATATTTAAAATAGTATCCATTCAATGTTTCCGCATAGTGACTAAATTAGCTGGTGCCTCCCTGTATGCAAATTCTTTCACAGATATTCTTTAAAAATAATGTGAATGTTCACTACCGGTCCAAAGTTTTAGAACATCTAATTATTCAAGGGTTTTTCTTTACTTTTACTATTTTCTATATTGAAGAATAACAGTGAAGACATCAAAACTATGAAATAACACATATGGAATCATGTAGTAACCAAAAAAGTGTTAAACAAATTTAAATATATTTTACATTTGAGATTCTTCAAATAGCCACCCTTTGCCTTGATGACAGCTTTGCACACTCTTGGCATTATCTCAACCAGCTTCATGAGGTAGTCACCTGGAATGTCTTTTAATTAACAGGTGTGCCTTCTTAAAAGTTTATTTGTGGAATTTCTTTCCTTTATAATGAGTTTTAGCCAATCAGTTGTGTTGTGACAAGGTAGGAGTGGTATGCAGAAGATAGCCCTATCTGGTAAAAGACAAAGTCCATATTATGGCAAGAACAGCTCAAATAAGCAAAGAGAAATGACAGTCCTTCATTACTTTAAAACATGAAGGTCAGTCAATATGGAAAATGTCAAGAACTTTGAACATTCCTTCAACTGCAGTCGCAAAAACCATCCAGCGCTGTGATGAAACTGGATCTCATGAGGACCACCACAGGAAAGGAAGACCCAGAGTTACCTCTGCTGCAGAGGATAAGTTCATTAGAGTTACCAGCCTCAGAAATGGCAAATAAATGCTTCACAGAGTACAAGTAACAGACACATTTCACCATCAACTACTCAGAAGAGACTGTGAATCAGGCCTTCGTGGTCAAATTGCTGCAAAGAAACCACTATTAAAGGTCACAAATAATAAGAAGAGTCTTGCTAGGGCCAAGAAACACGAGCAATGGACATTAGACTGGTGGAAATTTGGCCTGGAGTCCAAATCTGATATTTTTGGTTCCAACCGCTGTGTCTTTTTGAGACGCGGTGTGGGTAAATGGATGACCTCTGTATGTGTATGTCCCACTGTAAAGCACGGAGGAAGAGGTGTTATGGTGTGGGGGTGCTTTGCTGGTGACACTGTCTGGGATTTAGGCTCACTTAACCAGCATGGCATTCTGCAGCGATACGCCGTCCCATCTGGTTTGGGCTTGGAATACAAAACAAGGAACCGACGGAACAGGAACGGATCACAAAGTAGGGAGTCTAATCAGGGGAAGGACTGGAACAGGGAAAGACTAAAACTTAGCGACTATAATGTATTTTTCAACAGGACAATGACCCAACACACCTCCAGGCTGTGTAAGGGCTATTTGACCAAGAGGGAGAGTGATGGAGTTCTGCATCAGATGACCTGGCCTCCACAATACCCCGACCTAAACCAAATTGAGATGGTTTGGGATGAGTCGGACCGCCGAGTGAAGGAAAAGCAACCAACAAGTGCTCAGCATATGTGGGAACTCCTGAAGCTGGTTGACAGAATACCAAAAGTGTGCAAAGCTGTCATCAAGGCAAAGACGGCCTGTTTGAAGAATCTGAAATATATAAAAAATATATTCATTTGTTTATGTAACGAACTTCGTCTGTTGTTTGTAGAGAGTCAGACCGAAATGCAGCGTGTAGGTTACTCATGACTTTTAATGAAGAAAATGCTGTACATTAAATAACTGAAAATACAAAAACAACAAACAAGTGAAACTAATTACAGCCTATCTGGTGACTAACACAAAGACAGGTACAATCACCCACAGCTGGCGCTGGCGAGGCCAGGGCAGTAACCCGGTAAATACAACGCGCACTCAGGCTACCTAAATACGGTTCCCAATCCGAGACAACGAGAATCAGCTGACTCTAATTAGGAATCGCCTCAGGCAGCCAAGCCTAACTAGACACACCCCTAAATAATACACACTCCCAATTAATACAAACCCCAATACGAAATACAACATATAAACCCATGTCACACCCTGGCCTACCCAAACATATAACAAAAACACAAGATACAATGACCAAGGCGTGACAGTTTAACAATTTTTGGTTACTAATTTATTCCATATGTGTTTGTATTTCATAGTTTTGATGGCTTAAATATTATTCTACAATGTATAAAATAGTAAAAATAAAGAAAAACCTTTGAATGAGTAGCTGTTCTAAAACTTTTGATCGGTAATGTATTTATTTAAGACAATTGCTGATGCCATGATTTTAGAGACCGGTATAATGATGATTTATTATAGTTTGATCATCCAGACCTGTTTACACTTGTATTGATATCCAGACACAAATAACACATTGCCTGACTAACTCTGGAGGTGGTCAGAAAGATCGGATCACAATCAGATCACAGTGTGTCATTTAAATAATCTACACCTGCAGATGTGGGCAAAATCAGAATTTGGACAAGATCAGGACAAAGGGCGGATGTCAGCACCAGGTATAAATGGGGCTTCTGTGTTTAGCCTCTGATGGTTATGTTGTCCTTTTGCACCTTTTACCAAATTGCTAAATAATTTTAAGAATATTTAAACTGATAGGGATTATCTTTATCTCCGAGAGAGAGAGAGAGGGAGAGAGAGAGTTGAGAGGGAGAGAGAGAGAGAGAGGGAGAGGGTGAGGGTGAGAGAGAGAGAGAGGAGAGAGAGAGAGAGAGGGAGGGTGAGAGAGAGAGTTGACTGGGAGAGAGAGAGAGAGAGAGAGAGAGAGAGAGAGAGAGAGAGAGAGAGAGAGAGAGAGAGAGAGAGAGAGAGAGAGAGAGAGAGAGAGGGTGAGAGAGGGAGGGTGAGAGAGAGTTGACTGGGAGAGAGAGAGAGAGAGACAGAGAGAGAGAGAGAGAGAGAGAGAGAGAGAGAGAGAGAGAGAGAGAGAGAGAGAGAGAGAGAGAGAGAGAGAGAGAGAGAGGGAAAGAGAGAGAGAGAGAGAGAGAGAGAGAGAGAAAGAAAGAGAGAAAGAGAGAGAGAGAGAGAGAGAGAGAGGAGAGAGAGAAAGAGAGAAAGAGAGAGAGAGAAAGAGAGAGAGAAAGAGAGAGAGAGAGCGAGAGAGAGAGAGAGAGAGAGAGAGAGAGGAGTGAGAGAGAAAGAGAGAAAGAGAGAGAAAGAGAGAGAGAAAGAGAGAAAGAGAGAGAGGGTGAGAGAGGGAGAGGGTGAGAGAGAAAGAGAGAGAAAGAGAGAGAGAGAGGGAGAGGGTGAGAGAGGGAGAGAGAGAGAGAGAGAAAGAGAGAGAGAGAGGGAGAGGGTTAGAGAGGGAGAGAGAGAGAGATTTGGGAAGCTTGATTATGAGCCATGAGGTCATATTGCTAGTTGTTCATCGGGCTACGAAAGTCATTGTCATTACGTATGGTTCACAATTATGTGCCACCTCTCTGTGAAATATGTATTGTCAATAAACAATCTCACAGAGGTCAACAATGCTTTCCTCCATGAAGACTAGTGTCCCTTTCAATGCAGCTCTGCAATTGTTGACCAGAGGTCAAATGACCCCTGACCTCCTCACGGGCAGAGGGAGCTGAGGGAAACATAGATGTCATATTATGTCATGCCAGGCAAATACCATAAACGCTAACATCAAATAATGATATTTAGACCAGACATTAGTCTGCAAAGTCGGCTGTTGTCTAAGTGACCTACAGCTCTGAGAATGTTCAACAGAGTGATTGGCTGTATGTTGTTATGTCATTAGCCTAAAATAACTTATCAATAACATCATTATAAAAAGTTTATGTGCCCACATTTATAGGCAGGTGTAGACGATTAACAGGCATTGTTGTCTGGATATCAATCTCGCGTAAACAAATCTGGATGGTCAAACCATTTAAATCGTCATTAAACCGACCCTCTAAAATCATTGACAGGTGGCACCATTGACTTATGCCATCAGTGATTGTGTTTAAAATAAATAAATATTATTTTAAAATAGTATCTGCCAGTTACTTTGCATACAGGGAGGCACCAGCTAATCTGGTCACAATGGGGACACAGTGGGATGGATAAGAGACTCTATATGCAACAAACCTTGGAAAAGTGATTGTATCATATTGATCAGACCACGAAAGTCACATGTTTAGCGCTTGGTGTAAACTGGCTGATGCTGGGACAGCACTTTTGTGACTATTTTATTGGTTCCATTGTGCCAGACAAGCCCAGTTGAAGTATTTTAAGTTATTTAAAATACTGTTTGAAACCAGGTCTGACACACACACACACAGAGTGACAGGGTAAGCTATCCTGTGACAGAGAATGGGTAAGCATCAGAGAATGCAAGATAGTACACAGAGAAGTCCAGGACAACTGTGACACATGCACAGACAAGAATAACTGTGACACATATACAATGTCCAGATAACTGTGACACATACACAGAATGTCCAGGATAACTGTGACACATATACAGAGAATGTCCAGGATAACTGTGACACATACACAGAGAATGTCCAGGATAACTGTGACACATACTCAGAGAATGTCCAAGATAACTGTGACACATACACAGAGAATGTCCAGGATAACTGTGACACATACACAGAGAATGTCCAGGATAACTGTGACACATACACAGACAATGTCCAGGATAACTGTGACACATACACAGAGAATGTCCAGGATAACTGTGACACATACACAGAGAATGTCCAGGATAACTGTGACACATACACAGAGAATGTCCAGGATAGTCGTACCCCAGACAGAACACGGGTAGGATTCCTTCTTGTTGTTTTAACACACTTCAGAGAAAATAATACTTTAAGTTATATGTTTAACAACTTGTTATAAGCATGTATGAGCCTTTATAACTTCTTATTAGTCTTAATGCGTTATGTCCCTCCTTGTATAAGTTTTTCTAACTTTTTTTCCCAAATAGCTCAAAACGGCCTAAATGTAATCAGGATCATAACGATGTATTTTCTTATGCTTTTTCTCTCCAGTTTTGTGATATCCAATTGCGATGCAGTTACGATCTTGTCTCATCGCTGCAAGTCCCCAACGGGCTCGGGAGAGGCGAAACATGACCCGCCAGCCGCACCAATGTGTCGGAGGAAACACCGTTCAACTGACGACCGGAGGTCAGCCTGCAGGCGCCCGGCCCTCCACAAGGAGTCACTAGAGCACGGTGATCCAGGTAAAGCACCACCGGTCAAACCCGCACCTAACCCGGACGACGCTGGTCCAATTGTGCGCTGCCCTATGGCACACCCGATCACGGCCCGGGAGTGACACAGCCTAGGGTCGAACCCGAGTTTTAAAAATCGCCACTCGGGGAGGCCTACAACGTGATTATTATAAGTAAATGTATCACACAGTGAATATATTCCAGAACATTCCTCAGACACTTGCCCTTGAGTCAGGAGATCAAGATCATTTCTATATTCACCGTCGGTCCAGTATAACTGCCAGTCAGGCTAATTCTGGCCCTTGAGGTTACATACAATCTCAGTAAACCATGAGTGTTAGTAAAGTCTCTGTGTAACGAGTGTAATATAGAAGACCTCGTCAGCATCCTTGGCACATCCGGAGCCTCCCCTCGTGTGTCTGACATGACTCCCTGGTTGTCAGAGACTTAATGACACTGATATAGAGTCTGTGTCCCACACAGAACACTATTCCCTATTCCCTATTCCCTGGTCATAAGTAGTGGACCATGTAAGGAAGTGTGATTTGGAACGCAGACATAGAGTTCAGTGTATTGGTTGTTATTACGGCCGGGGGTAATGTGAAGCCGGGAAAAGAGTCGCTCGTCGCTCTGTGTGACACCGACACGGTCGCGCTGGTGATTTCATGAATGGGATTCCTTCTGAAAACCTTAAACGCTCTACCGTTACCCATTGGGAAACATTTGGCACATGACGTCTTGGTGACGTTGTCTTCGGGTTGTAATGAGAAGAAGTCATATAACCAGAACAACTGGTTATAAACGAGATGTATTTTTCTTGATCACATTAACCTTTTAACCTGTACACCAAGAAAATAACATGTATATTTAGCCTCAATAAAGGCCATAAATGAATCATTTTGGTTTGAATGACTAAAACTGTGATAGATTGTGAATTGCAAACATCCCCACCAGCCAATTAAGTTGCTCAATTAGAGTAAACTAAGTTTGTATTGGAATTTGCATAGACTTTTAAAATCTTCCAAATGATAGTATACATTAATTTCCATTATGTCTGCTCCGTTTACTCTTAATGGAAGATAGGCCTAGTTAAATTAGGACTGATATCAAACGTTGATAAAATATGACACAATTGTGTGTAAAAAAAAGAAGAATTTTCAAATGCATGTAAATGTATGTGTTTACGGTTTATATGCTTAGAATACCAGTAAAATGACATGTACTGAATGATATTGTGAAACATATAGAAGATAACAGGCACACAGTATATATTGATATCGATTTGAAAGGCTTTTTGTATTTGCACAGACAAAAATATTGCACAGACAACAATATTTCTCTATTGTCCATTATCACCAGTTTTGACTTATTATCAATCAAATGTATTTATAAAGCCCTTTTTACATCAGCTGATGTCACAGAGTGCTTTACAGAAACCCAGTCTAAAACCCCAAACAAGCAATGCAGGTGTAGAAGCACGGTGGCTAGGAAAAACTCCCTAGAAAGGCAGGAACCTAGAAGAAAACCTAGAGAGGAACCAGGCTCTGAGGGGTGGCCAGTCCTCTTCTGGCTGTGCCGGGTAGAGAGGAACCAGGCTCTGAGGGGTGGCCAGTCCTCTTCTGGCTGTGCCGGGTAGAGAGGAACCAGGCTCTGAGGGGTGGCCAGTCCTCTTCTGGCTGTGCCGGGTAGAGAGGAACCAGGCTCTGAGGGGTGGCCAGTCCTCTTCTGGCTGTGCCGGGTAGAGAGGAACCAGGCTCTGAGGGGTGGCCAGTCCTCTTCTGGCTGTGCCGGGTAGAGGAACCAGGAACCAGGCTCTGAGGGGTGGCCAGCTCTTCTGTCCTCTTCTGGCTGTGCCGGGTAGAGAGGAACCAGGCTCTGAGGGGTGGCCAGTCCTCTTCTGGCTGTGCCGGGTAGAGAGGAACCAGGCTCTGAGGGGTGGCCAGTCCTCTTCTGGCTGTGCCGGGTAGAGAGGAACCAGGCTCTGAGGGGTGGCCAGTCCTCTTCTCGATATGCCAGGTGGAGATTATAAGATTACATGGTTTATAAGCATTCCTTTAATGGGCAGCTCAAACGCCTGGTAGAGGATATTTTTCAAGAGTTCATAACATTGTAAAGCAACAACATATTAGTAATTTAATTAATGTTTTGAAGGTCAACAACATTTTACAACCTTGTCATTTCCCATATTATACACAATTAGTACAAAAAAATATGGTAAATGACATTTGGTTTTGCTCACAGTCACTTCCTTGAAATGGGAGTCCGAAAATTAAAACCATATGATTATTTGACTAAATAGTATTGGCTGAGATGATAAAATATGCCAAACAAAATTCATATGTTTAAATTAATTTAATATTGTTTGTCAAAATTAGCTCAACTGTCCTGTTTAAGTAATGCAGACTGCCACATTTTCTAGTTTTTATTAATATACTGATAGCCAGGGGCACACTCCAACACTTACATGATTTACAAAGGAATCATGTGTTTAGTGAGTCCTCCAGATCAGAGCCGGTAGGGACGACCAGGGATGTTCTCTGTTTAGTGAGTCCTCCAGATCAGAGGCAGTAGGGACGACCAGGGATGTTCTCTGTTTAGTGAGTCCTCCAGATCAGAGGCAGTAGGGACGACCAGGGATGTTCTCTGTTTAATGAGTCCTCCAGATCAGAGGCAGTAGGGACGACCAGGGATGTTCTCTTGATAAGTGTGTGAATTAGACCATTTTCCTGTCCTGCTAAGCATTCAAAATGTAACGAGCACTTTTGGGTGTGGTAACAACATAGCCATGACTACTATATAATATACCTCTAGGTAACAACATAGCCATGACTACTATATAATATACCTCTAGGTAACAACATAGCCATGACTACTATATGATATACCTCTAGGTAACAACATAGCCATGACTACTATATAATATACCTCTAGGTAACAACATAGCCATGCCTACTATATAATATACCTCTAGCTAACAACATAGCCATGACTACTATATAATATACCTCCAGGTAACAACATAGCCATGACTACTATATAATATACCTCTAGGTAACAACATAGCCATGACTACTATATAATATACCTCCAGGTAACAACATAGCCATGACTACTATATAATATACCTCTAGGTAACAACATAGCCATGACTACTATATAAATACCTCTAGGTAACAACATAGCCATGACTACTATATAATATACCTCTAGGTAACAACATAGCCATGACTAGTATATAAATACCTCTAGGTAACAACATAGCCATGACTAGTATATAATATACCTCTAGGTAACAACAAAGCCATGACTACTATATAATATACCTCCAGGTAACAACAAAGCCATGACTACTATATAATATACCTCTAGGTAACAACATAGCCATGACTACTGTATATTCAACTACTGTATATTCCAAACCACAAAGTCAAAAGGAACAAAATGCTTCATAACTCACATACACACAGTAATGTTTGTTTTGACAAAACAGGTTTTAATAAGCTTAAACAATCATGTTCAGGTTAAAACAACGTTTATATGAACTAAAGTTCAGGAAGTTTAGCAGCAGAAAGATATTTGGTAGAGGAGGTGTTACTACTGGGTTTGATTCCATCCTTGTCTGTGAAGATTTACGAACTTGAATGAAAACAAACTGTTGTCTATTAGAAGATGTCCCACAACTAAATTCAAGATTCATTTGTGAACAGAGGATCAGTATTGATTTTGGTGGGTTGTTTATTTTTTACAATAGCATACTCATACTGGGTACTAACACCAAAAACAACCTCTACCTGCATGCACAGACTATTCAAATAAACATAGAGGTATTGAAAACAGAGGTAGAAAACACTTACCAACACTTACTTGGTTTTCTTAATAAACTCACCATAAATACACTTTTACATAATTTGGCTGTGAAATATACACTGCTCTTTCAAAATAGACTTTCTACAAAGCTATGACAAATGAAGATTTTAGTCATATTTCTCTCCCACATTAGTCGCTACCGCGTCTGACCCCATGCAAATCAAACAAACACAAAGTCAAAACAGAAACCTCATATTAATAAACATACGTCAACTTTGTAACTTTTCTTCTCTTAGACTATATGTAGCATGCCTTATTAACTATAATGTAGCAAGACTTTTAATGTGTCACAAAATTTCACAGTTGTTAAACAGATCATTTAAAACGTTTAAAATGCTGCCTCGTTTTTTTTTGCGACAAATCGAAACTGTTCAATCCAGACACATTTAGAATTTGCCCCCCCAAAAAAACGATTGACGATAATTTTACATAACAATCCAATTTCAAGAATGCCTTCTGCAATCAAACTTGTTTCGCTGCCTCATGGTCTACCAGTCGTCTGTTCACACACACAGGCATACCATCACGTACGACCAGACACAGCACAAATTAAATATCCTATCTCTGGTATGTTCACAAGCATCATTCAACTATGGAATGCTGACCGTCAACATTCTCTAGCTGTGTACCTTCGAGAAAAAAACAAAAACAATTTAAATTACATTTCAGAACATGTGGAAAGACCAACCCAAGCCAAGAAAATCCATCCCCCTTATAAAAAACACTTTCATTTCTCTCCACATTTAAGGTGTTTGTAGATTAAAAACAGAAACAATTCAGTTATGAACAGTGTGTACATTAGGTATTTTGAGACATTCACAAGCTCAAGGTTAAATATTCGCTGTTCTTTGTCTGTTGTATGAAAAGCTGCTACAGTATATTCAAATACATAGATCACACTATCGAAACATGACACAGGGTTCTTATACAGTTAATGTGTTACTGTACGAAAAAATATCCATAAAGCATCTTGGGTTAGGAGTGCTGATCTAGGGTCAGTCCTCCCCGACCCCCGTCCCCTTCCATGGGATGTTGTTCATTATGATCCCAAAGTTCAAACTGATCCAAGATCAGAACTCCTACTGTGAGACTCTTTAAAAAGAACATGGGCCCCAGACTTCAAGGGTGAACTGGTCAAAGGCATATCAGAGACAGTGTGGCCGTGCTTGGCATGTGAGCTGGGATGTGTAGTCTGGGATGTGAGCTGGGATGTGTAGTCTGGGATGTGTAGTCTGGGATGTGTAGTCTGGGATGTGTAGTCTGGCATGTGAGCTGGGATGTGTAGTCTGGGATGGGTAGTCTGGGATGTGTTGTCTGGGATGTGTAGTCTGGGATGTGTAGTCTGGGATGTGAGCTGGGATGTGTAGTCTGGGATGTGTAGTCTGGCATGTGAGCTGGGATGTGTAGTCTGGGATGTGTAGTCTGGGATGGGTAGTCTGGGATGTGAGCTGGGATGTGTAGTCTGGCATGTGTAGTCTGGGATGTGTAGTCTGGCATGTGAGCTGGAATGTGTAGTCTGGGATGTGTAGTCTGGGATGTGAGCTGGGATGTGTAGTCTGGGATGTGAGCTGGGATGTTTAGTCTGGGATGTGAGCTGGGATGTGTAGTCTGGCATGTGAGCTGGGATGTGTAGTCTGGGATGGGTAGTCTGGGATGTGAGCTGGGATGTGTAGTCTGGCATGTGTAGTCTGGGATGTGTAGTCTGGGATGTGTAGTCTGGGATGTGTAGTCTGGGATGTATAGTCTGGGATGTGTAGTCTGGGATGTGTAGTCTGGCATGTGAGCTGGGATGTGTAGTCTGGGATGTGTAGTCTGGGATGTGAGCTGGGATGTGTAGTCTGGGATGTGAGCTGGGATGTTTAGTCTGGGATGTGAGCTGGGATGTGTAGTCTGGGATGTGAGCTGGGATGTGTAGTCTGGGATGTGAGCTGGGATGTGTAGTCTGGGATGTGAGCTGGGATGTGTAGTCTGGGATGTGTAGTCTGGGATGTGAGCTGGGATGTGTAGTCTGGGATGTGAGCTGGGATGTGTAGTCTGGGATGTGTAGTCTGGCATGTGAGCTGGGATGTGTAGTCTGGGATGTGTAGTCTGGGATGTATAGTCTGAGATGTGTAGTCTGGGATGTGTAGTCTGGCATGTGAGCTGGGATGTGTAGTCTGGGATGTGTAGTCTGGGATGTGAACTGGGATGTGTAGTCTGGGATGTGTAGTCTGGGATGTATAGTCTGGGATGTGTAGTCTGGGATGTGTAGTCTGGCATGTGAGCTGGGATGTGTAGTCTGGGATGTGTAGTCTGGGATGTGTAGTCTGGGATGTGTAGTCTGGGATGTGAGCTGGGATGTTTAGTCTGGGATGTGTAGTCTGGGATGTGTAGTCTGGGATGTGTAGTCTGGGATGTGTAGTCTGGGAAGTGTAGCTTGGCATGTGAGCTGGGATGTGTAGTCTGGGATGTGTAGTCTGGGATGTGAGCTGGGATGTGTAGTCTGGGATGTGGAAGAAGAAGAAAATACAGACAGGGCGTGCTAACTTGACATATTTGGGTGGATAATTATACAGTCACTGCATGACAAAGCAGTCAGAAGCCATACATACTCTACCGACAACACACCTAGGTTCAAATACCATGTCTAACTCTTACAAATGCTGTGAGTGTTTTGCTTAGCCTGCCTGGAGTGACAGATGGGTGGGGTTTGCCATTTGGGGGCTGTTATTTTAGTCCATTAAATCAGGAAGCTCAATCAAACACCAATAAGGGTTTTTGAAATGATTTGAGAATAGTATTTCAACCCAAGTCTGTCTGTCGGTGCACTAAGTTAAGTTCAGTAAATAAAAGAAGTGACTGTGACTGTGGACAAAAATAGCCAGGACACTGGTATGTGGGTGAGATGGTTGGTTAAACATAGACTTGAAACACCGGGCTAGGACTGACAGGTGCATTAGAACAGCTGCTAGACTAGCACACACTTCCCCCTTTAATGAGGACACCATAACAAATAGGCATTTACACAACTCTGAAAACCCAGATTAAACATCCTCACTAATAACAAATTCACTGTAGGTAGGACATCTGGAACGCTCATTGTATTTTTAAAGTAAATGTAAATTAATGAGAAAATATTTTAGAGCGTATGCTTTATAAATTAACTATTGCCTTTAAACATTTTTTTTGTGGGGAAAAGCATCTGTCACTCTAGAACTAGAACTCTAAACTAGGTCTTCATTATCTGTCACTCTAGAACTAGAACTCTATACTAGGTCTTCATTATCTGTCACTCTAGAACTAGAACTCTATACTAGGTCTTCATTATCTGTCACTCTAGAACTAGAACTCTATACTAGGTCTTCATTATCTGTCACTCTAGAACTAGAACTCTATACTAGGTCTTCATTATCTGTCACTCTAGAACTAGAACTCTATACTAGGTCTTCATTATCTGTCACTCTAGAACTAGAACTCTATACTAGGTCTTCATTATCTGTCACTCTAGAACTAGAACTCTATACTAGGTCTTCATTATCTGTCACTCTAGAACTAGAACTCTATACTAGGTCTTTATTATCTGTCACTCTAGAACTAGAACTCTATACTAGGACTTCATTATCTGTCACTCTAGAACTAGAACTCTATACTAGGTCTTCATTATTCATTTACTTCTAATTGAGAAAAATCCCCATGGTTTGAGCTATTCACAAGACACGGGCACAGACATTAAATTATTTCACGTATTCGGCATATTCCTTTAAATAATGAATTACACGTGTAGATATAATTATATTTTCAGAAATATTCTACTAGGACTTATTTACAACATCATGTGGATTTTATTTATTTATTTGAGAGTTTTTAATTCAGCAAAATGTGCAAGATGCAGAGGTGGTTCTTGTTAAAAGATGAGCAAACAATTAACATATGAATAATTACATTTAGTAACATACAAGATGAGAGTTGTATAAGACATTTAAACTCAGGACCAATTGAGTCCCATGTTCATTTGACCTTTATTTAACTAGGTAAGTCAGTTAAGAAAAAAAATCTTATTTTCAATGACAGCCTAGGAATTAACTGCCTGTTCAGGGGTAGAACAACAGATTTGTACCTTGTCAGCTCGGGATTTGAACTTGCAACCTTCCGGTTACTAGTCCAACGCTCTAACCACTAGGCCACCCTGCCACCCTATAGTAAAGACCCGTGAGACAGACAGAGAGACAGAGACAGAATGAGATGTCACAGGGGCAGAACCAGCTAGATTTATGGGGGAAAGGTACTATCCAATTAAATGTAAGTATCCACCCTATGTTCTCAGCTTCATGAAGACCTGTGTCCCCCAGAACAGGAGTCCATCTTTTCCATCAGAACTATGAGCACACTTATCTCCTGTTTTCTGAAGTTCTCCATTTTCAACATGCTCCTGTTTTCTGAACAGTTGTCATCTGAATTTCCTCTTCCAATGGATGAATTAGAGAAATGGCGTGTGATCTGTTGTTCGTCCCAGATCGATGTGATAAGGGGGTGGGGATGGAGGGTAGTTGTCTATAAGCAGACATTACCGTCTTTTGTCGGTGTAACTTGTCACTGATCTGACCTGCTCAACATCGGGCCTCTCAACAAGCTAGCCACGAATCAGAAGCACAGCTGTTGCCGCGGTGACAGTCAGAATAGGGTTCCGTTCTATATCACACCCCTGAGGACGCAGAGAGAGAAGTCAGAGGTAGCATTTAGAGGTGTAAGCACACTTACTGTGAGACACACACACACACACAAGCACTTAGTGCACCCATTAAATACACTCAGACACATTTTGGACATAGAAAAGAGTCAAATAATCAAACACTAATCTAGCAGTGATGTCATACTGGAGAACACTGTATGAAATGGCCCATCTGTCCCATGTCTGTCACCCAAAAATACTTGGTATGTTTTATGCATGTGCTGTATGTCTCACGATAAATGTGCCTTTGTAATTGGAAGTCTCTAGCTAGTAATTATTCAATTATACAAAAGTGTATTGCCACTCCTAGGTCAATTCTCAGGACCTGATCAAAACAAAACTCTGTTGACCTTTCCTGCAGTCGAATGATCATAGCGACCTCTAGTGGCCTCATGGGTGGAATGTCATTCATATTTTTCATAATTTTATCATAAATAAACTTTTTTTTTTTTGCTGAGAATCTGGTGTATCAAAATCAAACGGTTTTGTTGTATTTCAGTCATCTGTGATGAATACTGAACAAAAATATAAATGCAACATGCAACAATTTCAAACATTTTACTGAGTTACAGTTCATATAAGAAAATCAGTCAATGGCAATACATTCATTACTCCCTAATTGATGGATTTCACATGACTGGGCAGGGGTGCAGCCATAGGTGGGCCTGGGAGGGCATTGGCCCAACCACTTGGCCCACCCACCCCTAACCAATCAGAATACGTTTTTCCTCACAGAAGGTCTTTATTACAGACAGAAATACTTCTAAGCACCCCCATCCCCCTCCTCAGACGATCTCGCAGGTGAAGAAGCCAGATGTGGAGGTCCTGGGCTGGCGTTGTTACATGTACTGCAACGTTGGAGGCGGTTTATGGTAGAGACAGAACATTAAATTCTCTGGCAACAGCTCTGGTGGACATTCCTGCAGTCAGCATACCAATTGCACCCTCAAAACCTGAGACATCTGTGGCATAGTGTTGTATTACAAAACTGCACATTTTAGAGTGATCTTTTATTGTCCCCAGCACAAGGTGAACCTGTGTAATGATCATGCTGTATAATCAACTTATTAATATGCCACACCTGTCAGGTGGATGGATTATCTTTGCAGAGATGAAATGCTCACTGGGATGTAAATAAATTTGTGCTCAACATTTGAGAGAAACACCTTTTTTGTTTATGTGGAACATTTCTGGGATCTTTTATTTTAGCTCATGAAAAATGGGACCAACACTTTACATGTTGTGTTTATGTTTTTGTTCAGTATATATATATATTGGGATGCAAACTAAAAATGGAATACATTTCAACTCTATATCTGACATGGTACAGCCCATAACCATGTTTGTGAGGTGTTCACTTTTGTTTTAAAGTAGATTTCTTAAAGATCACCAAGAAACACTCTGGGTGACCCTGATTTAGCCCACTGCAGTAAAAGGTTCATCTGTAAGAAAGGCCCTGAGACTTTAGGAATACTTTACTTGACTATCTAATTTTACTTTACTGAACTACATACAGTAATATCTATATATTAGATACGTAGCCAAAGTGCAGACGACCGACAGACAGAGAAGTATCCTTCCTCCTACCTTGCTTTCTGTGACGCCAGCTCGGACAACCAGCACCAAACCACTCCCAATATTACAATTATTCCTATGAAGGGGACGGAGAGAACAGGAGACTCAGACGAATGGATGTAGCTCTGGATGAAGGGAAGAAAACGAGGGACGGATGGATGGAGATGGGAGGGAGGAATGGAGAGAACGAGGGACGGGTGGATGGAGATGGGAGGGAGGAATGGAGAGAACGAGGGACGGGTGGATGGAGATGGGAGGGAGGAATGGAGAGAATGAGGGACGGGTGGATGGAGATGGGAGGGAGGAATAGAGATGGGAGGGAGGAATGGAGATGGGAGGGAGGAATGGAGAGAACGAGGGACGGGTGGATGGAGATGGGAGGGAGGAATGGAGATGGGAGGGAGGAATGGAGATGGGAGGGAGGAATGGAGATGGGAGGGAGGAATGGAGAGAACGAGGGACGGGTGGATGGAGATGGGAGGGAGGAATGGAGATGGGAGGGAGGAATGGAGATGGGAGGGAGGAATGGAGATGGGAGGGAGGAATGGAGAGAACGAGGGACGGGTGGATGGAGATGGGAGGGAGAAATGGAGATGGGAGGGAGGAATGGAGATGGGAGGGAGGAATGGAGAGGGGAGGGAGGAATGGAGATGGCAGGGAGGAATGGAGAGGGGAGGGAGGAATGGAGATGGGAGGGAGGAATGGAGATGGGAGGGAGGAATGGAGATGGGAGGGAGGAATGAGGAGGGGAGGGAGGAATGGAGATGGGAGGGAGGAATGGAGATGGGAGGGAGGAATGGAGATGGGAGGGAGGAATGGAGATGGGAGGGAGGAATGGAGATGGGAGGGAGGAATGGAGATGGGTGGGAGGAATGGAGATGGGAGGGAGGAATGGAGATGGGAGGGAGGAATGGAGATGGGAGGGAGGAATGGAGAGGGGAGGGAGGAATGGAGAGGGGAGGGAGGAATGAGGAGGGGAGGGAGGAATGGAGATGGGAGGGAGGAATGGAGATGGGAGGGAGGAATGGAGATGGGAGGGAGGAATGGAGAGGGGAGGGAGGAATGGAGAGGGGAGGGAGGAATGGAGAGGGGAGGGAGGAATGGAGATGGGAGGGAGGAATGGAGATGGGAGGGAGGAATGGAGATGGGAGGGAGGAATGGAGATGGGAGGGAGGAATGGAGAGGGGAGGGAGGAATGGAGAGGGGAGGGAGGAATGGAGAGGGGAGGGAGGAATGGAGATGGGAGGGAGGAATGGAGAGGGGAGGGAGGAATGGAGATGGGAGGGAGGAATGGAGATGGGAGGGAGGAATGGAGATGGGAGGGAGGAATGGAGATGGGTGGGAGGAATGGAGATGGGAGGGAGGAATGGAGATGGGAGGGAGGAATGGAGATGGGAGGGAGGGGATGGGAGGGAGGAATGGAGATGGGAGGGAGGAATGGAGATGGGAGGGAGGAATGGAGATGGGAGGGAGGAATGGAGGGATGGGATGGGAGGGAGGAATGGAGATGGGAGGGAGGAATGGAGATGGGAGGGAGGAATGGAGAGGGGAGGGAGGAATGAGGAGGGGAGGGAGGAATGGAGATGGGAGGGA
>NC_060173.1:9757288-9762288 GCF_021184085.1 Oncorhynchus gorbuscha
TGAGATTTTTGGATATAAATATGAACTTTATCGAACAAAACATACATGTATTGTGTAACATGAAGTCCTATGAGTGCCATCTCATGAAGATCATCAGAGGTTAGTGATTCATTTTATCTCTATTTCTGCTTTTTGTGACTCCTTTCTTTGGCTGGAAAATGGCTGTATGTTTTTTTGTGCCTAGGCGCTGACCTAACATAATCGTATGGTGTGCTTTCGCCGTAAAACCTTTTTGAAATCTGACACGATGGCTAGATTAACAAGAAGTTAAGCTTTAATTTGTTGTATTGCACCTTTGAATATATGAAAGTTAAATATTTCAACAAAAAAAAATTCAGCTGATGTTTTCAAGGGGTTCCGCTAGCCATAACAGGTTGCCATAATATGCACTAGGTCTTTTATCAAATCGGGCTGTCACAACACAACTTATTGGTTTAAACGCATTAAGAAGGAAAGAAATTCCACAAATTAACTTTGAACAAGGCACACCTGTTAATTGAAATGCATTCCAGGTGACTACCTCATGAAGCTGGTTGAGAGACTGCCAAGAGCCTGCAAAGCTGTCATCAAGGCTAAGGGTGGCACTTTGAAGAATCTCAAATATAGCATATATTTAGATTTGTTTAAAACTTGTTTTGGTTTCTACATGATTCCATATGTGTTATTTCATTGTTTTAATGTATTCACTATTATTCTACAATGTAGATAATAGTAAAAAATAAAGAAAACCCTTGAATGAGTAGGTGTGTCCAAACTACTGACTGGTACTGTATATACTAGGCGGTGTCAGAGGAAGGCCCAAAAAATTGTCAAAGATCCAGTCATCCAAGTCATAGACTGTTCTCTCTGCTACCACACGGCAAGTGGTACCGGAGCGCCAAGTCTAGGACTAAAAGGCTCCTTAGCAGACTCTACCCCCCTTCTAGCCATAAGACTGCTGAACAATTCATCAAATGGCCGTCAGGACTATTTACATTGACCCCCCCCCCCCTGTTTTTACACTGCTGCTACTCGCTGTTTATTATCTATACATAGTCACTTTACAAATTACCTCGACTAACTTGTACCCTCGCACATTGACTCAGTACCGGTACTCCCTGTATATAGCCTCATTATTGTTATGTAATTTTTTAAAATTTAGTTTATTTAGTAAATATTTTCTAAACTCTATTTCTTGAACTGTGTTGGTGAAGGGCTTGTAAGTAAGCATTTGACGGTAAAGGTCTACACTTGTTGTATGTGACAACTACAATTTGATTTGATTTATTAACAAAGCCCTTTTTACATCCACAGATGTCATGAAGAGCTTTACAGTAACCTGGGTGACACCTCAACGAGAAAGCAGAAGGACAGTGGCAAACAAACACTCCCTGGACGGAACACTTGTGGAACCCCCTAGAACAGAGGTTATGTAAACAGCAGGCCAGGTTAGTGTGTTGTGTTGTCCATTACTGCAGTACCTAAAAATAAGTATTAGCCACTTGTGTGACAGGGTAGTCTGTGATTGGCCAGCTGCTTCCCTGCTGTTTTATTATGCTACTGTGCTACGTGTGGTGTGTGAGTCACTCAATGTAGTTCTAAATGTGGTGTGTGAGTCACTCAATGTAGTTCTAAATGTGGTAGTGGGAGTCGCACTTTTCTGTGCCACAATGACCCGCCTAAAACCTCCTTGAACCACCTAATCGTTTCTTGCCACAGCAGAAATTCAGTTGGCATCAATGACTACTGTTCCACCACTGTATCTTCTAATCATCTTCATCTTATGTAGCGTACCTGTCTCTGTACCAGTGAGGCCTTCTCCTCAGCTTGTTTCAGCTGGTCCCTTAGTGAGACGATCTCCCCATATCCTCCATTCCAGCCGGTGGGGGTCATGGGCTTCCCATCGAACGAGATGTTCTTCTGAATGGACACGTCCTTCAGGCGGCAGTTGGTGCCTGTGCCCGTTGACTGGCAGTCTGCCATGGTCATGTAGCTCTCAGCCATGCCCCCCATCTCTGTGCCCACTCCGATCCCGGTGTCTTCTTCATCCTCCTTTAGGGACAGGTGGCTGTTGGAACTGGGATGGAGAGAGAGGAGACAAGAAAATTACACATTCATAAAGTGATGAACAATAACAAGAAGAATAAAAACAACATTTAAAAATTTTAATAAGAAGAACCAGAACAAGAAGACAACGATCAAGAAGATCACAAAGAATAACAAGAACAGCAACAAGAAGATAAAAAAGAAAATAAGAAAAACATATTAACAACAAAATCAAGGAGAACAATAACAAGGAGACAAAGAAGAAAAATAATCTCAAGAACATAAAGAAGAACAAGAAACACAAGAACAATTTAAAGAAAAACAAGAAGAAGAAGAAGAACAACAAGAACAAGAGAAACAAGAACAAAAATAACTAGAAGAAGAAGATTTTCTCACCCTGTCCTCTGCAGCTGTAGTCTCTCAGTCAGACGTCTGTTGTCATTCTTCAATGTCTCACACTCCTCCCTCAACGTGACACACTCCTGCTTCAGTGTTTCTACGTCTCCTAAACACACAAGACAGGTACAGGAGTCAGGACAGCACAGGACCATCACACCCCAGGGTCGTGTTCATTAGGTACGACCCAGGAGAAAATGGTCTGAAACAGAGTGAAATGGGGCGGTACTAGCAACACATCCTCCACAGGTTCAGCCACAGATAAACACTTTGCCGGTTTACATAAAGTATCAACTCTGAGTCTATACTCATGTTGCCTACCCCTCAAAACTATTCATCCTGTTGTACGTGCCCATGCACCTTATAAATAGTCAAGAGACACAATGAGAGACCCAGAAAAACAAAGACCTGGTGTGTGTCTACCTAACGTCAGACTGGAATGTGACATCTATAAACCTGTGACCCAAACCTAGGGGTGTAAAAGTACTTAAGTAAAAATATTTTAAAGTACTACTTAAGTAGTTTTTGGGGTATCTGTACTTTACTATTTATATTTTAGACAACTTTTACTTCATACATTTTCCTTAAGAAATGTATTTACTGTTAACTTCATACATTTTCCTTAACACTGAAACGTGCTCCTTACATTCTGAATGGACAGGACAGGACAAGGGCCCAACTCACACACTTTTCAAGTTAACCTCCCTGGTCATCCTATGCATCAGATGCTGGTTGTGTTATTGCTGGTTGCATCATAGTTAGCAGAGGCGGACTGGCCATCTGGCATTTCAGGAAAATGCCAGACGGCTGGTCCATTTTTTTGCCCATATAACTTGGTTTTGTACGCAAACGGATGAATATCTGGCTAATAATAGGGGACTCAAGTCAAATAAAAATGGGCCGGTGTAGGGGCTTCAAGGAGACAAATGGGCCGGTGTAGGGGCTTCAAGGAGACAAATGGGCCGGTGTAGGGGCTTCAAGGAGACAAATGGGCCGGTGTAGGGGCTTCAAGGAGACAAATGGGCCGGTGTAGGGGCTTCAAGGAGACAAATGGGCCGGTGTAGGGGCTTCAAGGACAAAAATGGGCCGGTGTAGGGGCTTCAAGGAGACAAATGGGCCGGTGTAGGGGCTTCAAGGAGACAAATGGGCTAGTATGTTAGAAATGCCAGGGACAATTTCTGCCCCTGATGCCAGGGACCAGTCTGCCCCTGATGGTTAGCATCTCACAGTCAAACACATAGATCAAGGCTGGGGTTTAATAAAATGGGTTGAGGAAAAGGCTGCAGCATTACAAATGTGTTTTACACCCCGCCGCTTGCTCTCTCACAGTGAGCTGCAGGGGTGGTGGTGGGGGAGAGGGGGTGTGTGTTTGGGATACCATAAGGGTGATGTCACACTGTGTTTGTCAGGGAATGAGGCAAGGCAGGGGGGGAGGCACGGTGACATCAGGGACTCTCGCCCAGTACATGACATCACTGCTGTGCTCTTGTAGAGAGGGTTAGGGTGTGACTCAGGGAAGGATGGCTTTACACAAGCTGTTTGCTGATGTTGCTTTGACCTTGCTGGTGGACATGAGATCAGCAAATGTACTGTGATGACCTTCCCAGATTTCGTCTTGCCACGTGATGATCTCCAGCTCCTACTTCTGTCTCTCTCCTCTCCTCCCTCTTCTCTCTCTCCTGTCCTCCCCCTCCTCTCCCCACCTCCTCCCACCTCCTCCCATCTCCCTCTCTCTCCTGCCCCTCCTGTCCTCTCCCCACCTCCTCCCCAACCTCCTCCCCTCTTTCCCACCTCTCCTCCTCCACTCTCTCTCAGCTCCTCTCCTGTCCCTCCTCTCCTCTCCGCACCTCCTTCCCACCTTCTCCCCTATCACCTCCTCTCCTCCTTCCCTTTCTCTCACTTCCTCTCCTCCTCTCCTCTCTCTCTCCTGTCCTCTCCTCCCCATCCTCTCCCTACCACTTCCCCTAAAGCTCTCTCACCTCCTCTCCTCTCCTCCTCTCTCCTCTGACTCTTCATGCTGATCTCGGCACGGAGCGTGGTGATCTCCAGCTCGTACTCCTGTGCCTCCTCGTTGAGCCTCCCCAGCTCGGCCTGATGGCGACAAAGCTCCTCCTGTAGGGAGGCGATGTCGTTCTCCCTCTCAGCCGCCGACTCCTCCGCCGCCTGCTGCAGCAGTAGCACCTGTATCGAATTAATGAATGAATCAATCTCAGCAGCAGCACCTTCAACACAAGCAAGGAACCGTCACGAACTCACCATCCCTAGAACTCGCAGAAAACACACATACTTCTGGAACTAGTAACGTAAAGTATCCTAATGTAAAGTGGAATAGCTTAAAGTAGTCACCTTAATTAATGTGAAATATTACAAGTAAAATAAAGCAGCACCTCCTCCTGGGCCAGGCGTAGCTCCTCGTGGGCCTCAATCAGTTCACTCTTTTTCTCCTCCTCCAGAGACTCAATCTCCTCCTGTACCAAACGCAGCTGGGCTACAGGGGAGGACACGCACAAACAAACAGGAACAGGGGCTTAGATGTCTGTCGCTACGACAACATTTCTCAAAACGCTCCTTGGTTGTCC
>NC_060173.1:9764788-9769788 GCF_021184085.1 Oncorhynchus gorbuscha
TACTAGTCCAACCACTAGGCTACGGTGCCGCCCCAGCGTAGTGTTAAAGTTAGCATGCCATGCAGTCTCTGTGTTAAAGTTAGGTACATATTACAAAACATGACACTTCAGTATTTCAGTATTATGGAAATAATTATTTAGCTAAAAATTGTGGGACCTAGAAAAAAACATGGACCAGTGCAGGGGCCTCGAGGAGAATAATGGGCCAGTGTGTTAAAAAAAAAGCGTGGGACGAATTCTGGTCCAAGTCCGTCCCCGGTAGAAAGTTACATCAATGAAATGCACATTTAGTCAGAGGGCCTACATGGCTGCAGACAGTACCTTGCAGGTTGTGGACCTGTCGTGCGAAGGCTTCTGCCTGATGAGCGCTGGTCAAACGCTCATCCTCCAATAGACCTGTATGGGGCAGAGAGAGAGAGAGAGAGAGAGAGAGAGAGAGAGAGAGAGAGAGAGAGAGAGAGAGAGAGAGAGAGAGAGAGAGAGAGAGAGAGAGAGAAAGGAGAGAGAAAGGAGAGAGAGAGACAGAGAGAGAGAGATAGAGACAGAAAGAGAGAGAGAGACAGAAAGAGAGAGAGAGATAGACCGAGATAGAAACAGAAGAGACAGAGAGAGATATAATTAAATATATTATATTATATATTATCTACCTCACTTGCTTTGGCAATGTTAACACATGTTTCCCATGCCAATAAAGCCCTTTAATTGAAATTGAATTGAATTGAGAGAGAGAAAGGAGAGAGAGAGACAGAGAGAGAGAAAGAGAACAAGAGAGAGAGAGAGAAAGAGAACAAGAGAACAAGAGAGAGAGAGAGCGAAAGAGAGCAAGAGAGAACGAAAGAGAGCAAGAGAGCAAGAGAGCGTGAGATAGAGAAAGGAGAGCGAGACAGAGAGACAGAGAGAAACAGAGAAATGAGAGAGAGAGAGAGAGAGAGAGAGAGAGAGAGAGAGAGAGAGAGAGAGAGAGAGAGAGAGAGAGAGAGGGAGAGTAGCAAATCACTCTACAGTGACATTCTATGTGAGGACCTAAGTTTGGACCCCCTCTCCACACCTCAGCCTTGATTGGGTGGTCACCATGGATACCTAGAGGCCTGGAGAGGCCTCCCCGAAGGGGAACAGCTGTAGTGGGTGGGGAGAAGCTGTGTGTGTGTGTGTGTGTGTGTGTGTGTGTGTGTGTGTGTGTGTGTGTGTGTGTGTGTGTGTGTGTGTGTGTGTGTGTGTGTGTGTGTGTGTGTGTGTGTGTGTGTGTGTGTGTGTGTGTGTGTGTGTGTGTGTGTGTGTGTGTGTGTGTGTGTGTGTGTGTGTGTGTGTGTGTGTGTGTGTCAGAAGTGGGCCTGAAGAACAGCTGAGCATGCCTGGTGGGTGGGGCCCAATGGGAGTATCCCAGACTTTCCGTCCCCAGCGAACGGGGAGTGATGACATCACAATGCGGTCTAGGACACCCCATCCCCTGAATATGTCAGAGACACAAGAGGGGTCATAAGCCTGCCCCTCAAAATCCAAGTGACCTCTGTGACCAGGCCACTGATATGTTTAGAGGCATTCAGGTTGCTAGGGGGACACCTGACAGCCCTTCTGCCTGTTCAGGTCAGAGCCTCCTGAGGCTCTATCCGAGGGGAGATGTGTAACAGAATGTGTGGACAGAAGTGAGCTGGTGTTACAATTGTTGTTAGTGGTTGCTATGCGTTACACAGTCCTTTACTAAACTCAGCAATAAAAAGAAACGTCCTCTCACTGTCAACTGTGTTTATTTTCAGTAAACTTAACATTTGTAAATATTTGTATGAACATAACAAGATTCAACAACTGAGACATAAACTGAACAAGTTCCACAGACATGTGACTAACAGAAATGGAATAATGTGTCCCTGAACAAAGGGGGGGTCAAAATCAAAAGTAACAGTCAGTATCTGGTGTGGCCACCAGCTGCGTTAAGTACTGCAGTGCATCATGGACTGTACCAGATTTGCCAGTTCTTGCTGTGAGATGTTACCCCACTCTTCCACCAAGGCACCTGCAAGTTCCCAGATATTTCCGGCGGGGAATTCTGGCCCTAGCCCTCCGATCCAACAGGTCCCAGATGTGCTCAATGGGATTGAGATCCGGGCTATTCGCTGGCCATGGCTGAACACTGACATTCCTGTCTTGCAGGAAATCATGCACAGAACGAGCAGTATGGCTGGTGGCATTGTCATGCTGGAGGGTCATGTCAGGATGAGCCTGCAGGAAGGTGTTGGGGAATAATGAAAATAGTTGGGTAACATAGATAAGATGTTTTATTTTCATTATATGCTTGTGAGTTACTTCTCATCAGAATATATCTTGTTGTAGTGGTGGCCATTTGCAGTTATCCTTTATCTGTCCTGGTTTCAGTTACTTGGGCCGCTGAGAGGGGAGGGGTCAAGCTTGTCTTCATATGTAAACATATCTTTTAAACCAATTATCTCTTGGCTCCACAATGTCTGTGTGCCAGTCACTGTGTCTGTGATCTTGTCCAGGAGGGGTGTATTTGATATATGCCTGTTGATGAGGTTTTGTTTTATGGTCCTGAGAGCGAGATAAGAACATAGTTTAGGAGACAAAGCTGAACGATAATTTATAGCCAATGCTGTCTGGCTATGTGTGTCTTTGCTATAAAGGATCTCAGTTGCGTAAATGTGTAAGGACTCTCAGAGAATTCATTGATAGACACTGAATTGATCTGAGAGTCACAGGATTGTGATGGAGCTCATGTAATTAAAGTCGCTCATTCCTTCGACGATAAACACAAATCGGACCATCACCCCTGGTGAGACAAAACCGTGACGCGTCAGTGAAGAGCACTTTTTGCCAGTCCTGTCTGGTCCAGCGTCGGTGGGTTTGTGCCCACGTTGTGATGTCTGGTGAGGACCTGCCTTTACAACAGGTCTACAAGCCCTCAGACCAGCCTCCCTCAGCCTATTGCGGACAGTCTGAGCACTGATGGAGTGATTGTGCATTCCTAGTGTACCTCGGACAGTTGTTGTTGCCATCCTGTACCTGTCCTGCAGGTATGATGTTCGGATGTACCGATCCTGTGCAGGTGTTGTTACACATGGTCTGTCACTCCGAGGATGATCAACTGTCTGTCCTGTCTCCCAGTAGCGCTGTCTTAGGCGTCTCACAGTACGGACATTGCAATTTATTGCCCTAACCACATCTTCAGTCCTCATGCCTTGCAGCATGCCAAAGGCACATTCACGCATATGAGCAGGGACCCTGGGCATCTTTCCTTTGGTGTTTTTCAGAGTCAGTAGAAAGGCCTCTTTAGTGTCCTAAGTTTTCATAACTGTGACCTTAATTGCCTACCATCTGTAAGCTGTTAGTGTCTTAACGACCGTTCCACAGGTGCATGTTCATTAATTGTTTGTGGTTCATTGAACAAGCATGGGAAACAGTGTTTAAACCCTTTACAATGAAGATCTGTGAAGTTTCTTTTTTTTGCTGAAATTAGATGATATTATTATGTCTAATTACACATTTATTGTAATGCTATGTTTATTATGTACAGTATATTTATTCATCTCTCTCTCTTTGGACAGATAACCACATCCATCTCATTTGTCCTTATAGTGAGACGGTGGCAGTGGAGTCACAGACCAGCCCAACTGGAGAGCCTGTCACTCACAGACCAGCCCAACTGGAGAGCCTGTCAGTCACAGACCAGCCCAACTGGAGAGCCTGTCACTCACAGACCGGCCCAACTGGAGAGCCTGTCAGTCACAGACCAGCCCAACTGGAGAGCCTGTCACTCACAGACCAGCCCAACTGGAGAGCCTGTCACTCACAGACCAGCCCAACTGGAGAGCCTGTCACTCACAGACCAGCCCAACTGGAGAGCCTGTCACTCACAGACCAGCCCAACTGGAGAGCCTGTCACTCACAGACCGGCCCAACTGGAGAGCCTGTCAGTCACAGACCAGCCCAACTGGAGAGCCTGTCAGTCACAGACCGGCCCAACTGGAGAGCCTGTCAGTCACAGACCAGCCCAACTGGAGAGCCTGTCAGTCACAGACCAGCCCAACTGGAGAGCCTGTCACTCACAGACCAGCCCAACTGGAGAGCCTGTCAGTCACAGACCAGCCCAACTGGAGAGCCTGTCACTCACAGACCGGCCCAACTGGAGAGCCTGTCAGTCACAGACCAGCCCAACTGGAGAGCCTGTCAGTCACAGACCAGCCCAACTGGAGAGCCTGTCAGTCACAGACCAGCCCAACTGGAGAGCCTGTCAGTCACAGACCAGCCCAACTGGAGAGCCTGTCAGTCACAGACCAGCCCAACTGGAGAGCCTGTCAGTCACAGACCAGCCCAACTGGAGAGCCTGTCAGTCACAGACCAGCCCAACTGGAGAGCCTGTCAGTCACAGACCAGCCCAACTGGAGAGCCTGTCACTCACAGACCAGCCCAACTGGAGAGCCTGCTAGAGTAGACAACTGAGACTGAACTCAGCACGCATTGAGTGGAGTGTGTTCACTATGTCCTCAGTACTAAGGTCTTAATGTGTTCACTATGTCCTCAGTACTAAGGTCTTAGTGGGTTCACTATGTCCTCAGTACTAAGGCCTTAGTGTGTTCACTATGTCCTCAGTACTAAGGTCTTAGTGTGGTCACTATGTCCTCAGTACTAAGGCCTTAGTGTGTTCACTATGTCCTCAGTACTTAGGTCTTAGTCAGTTTGACTATCTCATCATTTCCAGAACGATGATGCAGCTCTCTATTCAGGGACGATGAGGAACTGATCCTGTCCGAGATAAACATTTACAAAGAACCGAGGACAGACCTAGAGACTAGTCTGTCACTGGCGATCTCAGGGGAGATAGCGTGACCGTCGCATGCCACTGCTAATGCACCACAGATAATAATATAATAATAATAATAATAACTAGCTAGCGGTTTCACGTGAACTTTTCTCTTACCCTGCAGCTCGTGGAAAGCCTCCTGGTGTTTGTTGGATATCTCCCGGGCCCCTTCTAACTCCAGGAGGAG
>NC_060173.1:9784788-9794788 GCF_021184085.1 Oncorhynchus gorbuscha
TCCCAATTGAGGAAGACCATTTAACAACTGTTCAGTACACAGAGAGTCACAATCCTCCGCCTTATAGAGGGCCGAGTAAAAATCCACGGCATGTTGACGCATTTCAATATCATCCGTAGTCACTTTCCCATCAGGGAGACGAAGGCAGACCATCTGTTTACGTTGAAACGTCGACTGTCCTAGGTTAAAAAAAAAAGCACTAGGAGCATCCATATCCTTGAGGGAAGCGAAACGAGACCTAATCAAGGCACCCTTCACTCTTTCATGCAGAAACGACCTTAGTTCATGTCTCTTGTCCTGTAAGTTCATGACTAGTCCAGGGTCGTTCTGAGTGAGCAGCTTCAATTCAATAGAGTTGATGTCCTGTTCAAGGGCCTTGATAGTCTCTTTAACTACAATTTGAGACAGAGCCGTATACTGTTGACAAAATACTCGTATTTGGGCCTTCCCAACCTCCCACCATTGTCTCAAGGACTCAAAATTCCCCTTTATAACCCTCCATTTTTCCCAAAACAACACAAACCTGTCGCAAAACATGACATCATGTAACAATTTAACATTAAAATACCAGTAAGGTGATGACCTTCGTGGACAGGACAAATGAATATCAACAGAAACAATATGATGATCAGAGAAACCCACAGGAGTAATGACACACTTTCCCACCCTACTACAGTATTGCTCAGATACATACAACCTGTCTAACCTTGCTGCACTGACACAACCTTCATTAATTTTTAGCCATGTGTACTGCCTAACTTTGGCATTCCTTACTCTCCACACATCAGAAAGTTCAAACTCATTTAATAGGCCAGACAGGCAAGTGGCTGACCGCAGGTGAGGTTCTTCAGCGGTGCGATCAACAGTAAAATCCACTGTACAATTCCAGTCACCCCTAAAACCATACACCCCTCTTGATCACACTGTCTTAAGGTTTCCTTTATTTGATCAAAAACAGCAATACGTTCTGTACCCTCATTAGGAGCATAAACATTCAACAAAACAAACAAAAAGCCCATAACATCCACCTTGACCAATAAAACCCGACCCTTGACAATCTCTGTTGTAGATACCACAGTCACCCCTAAGCCTGAGGAAAACAAGATGGCCACCCCAGTACTGAAATTAGTACCATGACTGAGTACATGCTGCCCCTCCCACCACATACCCCAGTCAACCTCATTTTCCTCATCACTATGTGTCTCCTGTAGAAAAACTACATTAAGCCTTTTCTGTTTTATTACTTCTAATACCCAAGCCCTCTTATTCCTGTCCCTTCCCCCATTCATATTAAGAGAACCTACCCTTAGTACTTCCATATAGAAAAAAGAAGAGAAAAGCAGAAGAGCCCACAGAGAAACCAAAGAGAAAAAAGACACCCTATGAAGCATGATCATCATCATTATTCTTTTTCTTCTCTTAACCTGAGCACGTTTCCCACCACCTTTTGCTGCTGCAACAGCAGTAATAAATTTCCTCAAGCGAAACCGCTTCTTCTCACTCAGCTGGTCTAACCCCACCGTCTTTTGCAACATCACAGCAGACCTCACAAACTTATCAACATCAAAATAATCTGCCAATTTGACAGATTTCCCAAAAGTCTGATCCAGAAACTCATTTACCTCCTCTAGATCATAAACTGAGTCCTCACCATCAGCTGTCATTTCCAAAGCGACATCCATATCCTTCTCTTGATCCTCCTCAGCTGAGACCACAGACAACTGACTCCCCTCTACCACATCCCTTTCAACACTCCCCACTTGCACCTCATCACTCGTACCAAGCATCTCCTCCACTACCTGGGAGACTAGCCCCACCTGAACATCACTACTCATAGTGGGCATCTCCTCCATTAACTGGGAGCCTAGCCCCACCTGAACATCACTACTCATAGTGGGCATCTCCTCCATTAACTGGGAGCCTAGCTCCACATGAACCCCAGCACTCATAGTGGGAATCTCCTCCACTACCTGGGAACTTAGCTCCACATGAAAACCCTCTTGTACCTCATTACTCATAATGGACAACTCCTCCACTACCTGGGAGCCTAGCTCAACATGAACCCCAGCACTCGTAGTGGGCATCTCCTCCACTCCCTGGGAGCCTAGCTCCACATGAACCCCCTCCTTTACCCCAGCACTCATACTGGGCACCTGCTCACCAGTCTGAGGAACTGGCTCTTCAGATACATCCTTACCTTCTACAACAATATTTTTCTGCAGCATAACATTGCCTTCTAATACAGGTTGCAACCCCGTGCCCTCAACAAGGATAACTTGTTCCTCAGCAACAGGTGCTTGTGGCTGCTCTACCGCTGTCAGCTCACCTCTCCCTACATCAGCGGGCCCAGGCATTACGATAACCACCTGTGCCTCTCCCTCTGCCTTCTCCTTTTCGGGCAAGCATGTCGCTTATGACCAAACTCTCCACACTCAAAACACCGTTGATTACCCGTACTAGCATAAACCATATACAATCCATTGTCATACTTGATTTTAAACGATAACTCTAAAGTCTGCTCCGGTGAGTCCAAAAACATAAACACCTGTCGCCGAAATGACATTACCTGTTTCAACGCTGGGTGTTTGCAACCCAACGGGACAACCTTCATTGAACTGGCGAACTTCCCAAAGCGCAATAACTCGCGCTCCAATAGCTCATTTGGAATAAACGGTGGTACATTTGAAATCGTTACCCTTGTTGACGGGGAAAAAAGCGGCGTAACTTGAATAAACATTCCTTTAAGAAGTACACCATACTCAACCATACGATCTACCAGACACTCTTCTTTAAGAAATACCACCACAGCTTTATTCATCCGAGATGCATAAGCAATATTCTCATATCCTACCTTCTCTCCTACGGCGACCAGAAACTCCTCCACCGTGACAGCAGCTTCAGTAACACACCTAAAGCCGTGCCGAAGTGACAGGGACGGCATCCCCATTCGGGCTGCCATCCCCGCCAAAATCAGGGTAGTTTTGATACGCAAAACAAAATACTTAATTCTACCACACAAAAATAATAATAACGTTAATCATGCACCAAAACAAAATGCCACCAAGAAATAGCAAACCGAAAGAAAGTTGTGAATACCTAACTCTCCACAACACACGCACTCCTTCACTCAAACAATTCCCAGCATGCACCAATCACTCCCAGCATGCAGAGAGAGAGAGAGAGAGAGAGAGAGAGAGAGAGAGAGAGAGAGAGAGAGAGAGAGAAAGAGAGAGAGGTCAAGAAAGAGAGAGAGAGAGGTCAAGAAAGAGAGAGAGAGAGAGGTCAAGAAAGAGAGAGAGAGAGACAGAGCGAGAGAGAGAGGTCAAGAAAGAAGAGAGAGAGAGAGAGAGAGAGAGAGAGAGAGAGAGAGAGAGAGAGAGAGAGAGAGAGAGAGAGAGAGAGAGAAAGAGAGGTCAAGAAAGAGAGAGAGAGAGACAGAGCGAGAGAGAGAGGTCAAGAAAGAGAGAGAGAGAGAGAGAGAGAGAGAGAGAGAGAGAGAGAGAGAGAGAGAGAGAGAGAGAGAGAGAGAGAGAGAGGTCAAGAAAGAGAGAGAGAGAGAGGGAGAGAGAGAGAGAGAGAGAGAGAGAAAGAGAGAGAGAGAGAGAGAGAGAGAGGTCAAGAGAGAGAGAGAGAGGTCAAGAAAGAGAGGGAGAGGTCAAGAAAGAGAGAGAGAGAGAGAGAGAGAGAGAGAGAGAGAGAGAGAGAGAGAGAGAGAGAGAGAGAGAAAGAGAGAGAGAGAGAAAGAGAGAGAGAGAGACAGAGAGAGGGAGGTCAAGAAAGAGAGAGAAAGAGAGAGACAGAGAGAGAGAGAGAGAGAGAGAGAGAGAGAGAGAGAGAGAGAGAGAGAGAGAGAGAGAGAGAGAGAGAGAGAGAGAGAGAGAGAGAGAGAGAGATCAAGAGAGAGAGAGAGAGAGAGAGAGAGAGAGAGAGGTCAAGAAAGAGAGAGAAGAGAGAGACAGAGAGAGGAGTCAAGAAAGAGAGAGAAAGAGAGAGACAGAGAGAGAGAGAGAGAGAGAGAGAGAGAGAGAGAGAGAGAGATAAAGAGAGAGAGAGAGAGAGAGAGAGAGAGAGAGAGAGAGAGAGAGAGAGAGAGAGAGAGAGGTCAAGAAAGAGAGAGAGAGAGAGAGAGAGAGAGAGAGAGAGAGGTCAAGAAAGAGAGAGAATGCGAGAGGAGAGATTCATACAGATGGACACAAAACAGCACAAGCCGTAACCAAAATATCCAAACAATCTTAGATAACTTTCTGCAGACCACATTCACTCACAGTAAAGAAGGCATCAATCTAGCAGTAAGAAAAAGCACAGAGACCCGAATAATGGTGAATTACGCCTTCATTACTGTGAGACTTTAAAACTCTAGAAACGTACCACCCAGAACCAAAAAATCACAGTACAACAGCAAGCAGCTGACACTAATTGATCCATAAACACACACAACTTCAGGAAAAATTTGAGAAAAAACAACCCATTTTAAACTCTACGACACCGTTCAAATGGACACAAACGCAGAACAACGCCAAATTCATGAGAAGTTGAATGGATTAGAAAAAGCTATAAAAGGACAATCAAAATCCACTGGACTCCCAAATGACTGACCAGGAGCTCTATAAGAAACTAAACTATTACTGACCAGGAGCTCTATAAGAAACTAAACTATTACTGACCAGGAGCTCTATAAGAAACTAAACTATTACTGACCAGGAGCTCTATAAGAAACTAAACTATTACTGACCAGGAGCTCTATAAGAAACTAAACTATTACTGACCAGGAGCTCTATAGGAAACTAAACTATTACTGACCAGGAGCTCTATAAGAAACTAAACTATTACTGACCAGGAGCTCTATAAGAAACTAAACTATTACTGACCAGGAGCTCTATAAGAAACTAAACTATTACTGACCAGGAGCTCTATAAGAAACTAAACTATTACTGACCAGGAGCTCTATAAGAAACTAAACTATTACTGACCAGGAGCTCTGTAAGAAACTAAACTATTACTGACCAGGAGCTCTATAAGAAACTAAACTATTACTGACCAGGAGCTCTATAAGAAACTAAACTATTACTGACCAGGAGCTCTATAAGAAACTAAACTATTACTGACCAGGAGCTCTATAAGAAACTAAACTATTACTGACCAGGAGCTCTATAAGAAACTAAACTATTACTGACCAGGAGCTCTATAAGAAACTAAACTATTACTGACCAGGAGCACTATAAGAAACTAAACTATTACTGACCAGGAGCACTATAAGAAACTAAACTATTACTGACCAGGAGCTCTATAAGAAACTAAACTATTACTGACCAGGAGCTCTATAAGAAACTAAACTATTACTGACCAGGAGCTCTATAAGAAACTAAACTATTACTGACCAGGAGCTCTATAGGAAACTAAACTATTACTGGCCAGGAGCTCTATAAGAAACTAAACTATTACTGACCAGGAGCTCCATAAGAAACTAAACTATTACTGACCAGGAGCTCTATAAGAAACTAAACTATTACTGACCAGGAGCTCTATAGGAAACTAAACTATTACTGGCCAGGAGCTCTATAAGAAACTAAACTATTACTGACCAGGAGCTCTATAAGAAACTAAACTATTACTGACCAGGAGCTCTATAAGAAACTAAACTATTACTGACCAGGAGCTCTATAAGAAACTATACTATTACTGACCAGGAGCTCTATAAGAAACTAAACTATTACTGACCAGGAGCTCTGTAAGAAACTATAAGAAACTAAACTTTTACTGACCAGGAGCTCTATAAGAAACTTCAGGCTCTCAAATATAAAAAGGCATGCAGACCTGATGGCATCCTAAATGAGATGCTCAAATTTCACTAGTGCAACATTTCAATTGGCTATATTAAAACGGTTTAATTTGATCCTGAGTGTAGGTTATTTTCCTGACATCTGGAATCAAGGACTCATAACCCCAATCTTTAAGAACGGAGACAAATTTGACCCTAACAATTACAGAGTCATTTTTGTGAACAGTAACCGGTGGAAGGTTTTCTGTAGTATTATCAATGTAAGAGTTATAAACTTCCTTAATAAGCACAATGAGTAAAAGCCAACTTGGATTTATACCAAAACATTGCGCGACTGGTCATATTTACACTCTACACACCCTGACAGATAAACATGTCCACCAAAATAATACCGAAATATACGCTTGGTTTATCGACTTCCAAAAAGCATTTGATTCTATTTGGCATACAGGACTGTTCTACAAAGTTATTGACAGTGGTGTAGGGGGTAAAACATATGAGATAATTAAATCAATGTATACTGGCAATACGTGCAGCATTAAAATTGGTAAGCAAATAACAGAATTCTTTAACCAGGGACGGGGCCTTCGCCAGGGTTGCAATCTGAGCCCTGCACTCTTCAATATTTACATCAACAAATTGGCCACGACTCTAGAAAAATCCTCAGCACTTGGTGTTAGTCTACACAATTCAGAGGTTAAATGCCTATTCTTCAAAGATGACCTATGCCTGCTGTCAATAATGATTATCCAGAGAAGATCCAGATCTCAGGGAATTAGACCAAAGTTCTCAATTGGTACAAAATATATAGAGTACTGCACACACTACATTTACTTAGGTTAACCTTAATGAGGCAGTGAATGAACAGAGAGAAAGCATGCAGGGCATTCTACGCCATTAAAAAACTAATTCAAATTGAACACCTAAACATTTGGCTTAAACTAATTGAACATGTCATTGAACCAATTGCACTTTATGGCAGCGAGGTGTGGGGTCCACTTTATGGCAGCGAGGTGTGGGGTCCACTTTATGGCAGCGAGGTGTGGGGTCCACTTTATGGCAGCGAGGTGTGGGGTCCACTTTATGGCAGTGAGGTGTGGGGGTCCACTTTATGGCAGCGAGGTGTGGGGTCCACTTTATAGCAGCGAGGTGTGGGGTCCACTTTATGGCAGCGAGGTGTGGGGTCCACTTTATGGCAGCGAGGTGTGGGGTCCACTTTATGACAGCGAGGTGTGGGGTCCACATTATGGCAGCGAGGTGTGGGGTCCACTTTATAGCAGTGAGGTGTGGGGTCCACTTTATGGCAGTGAGGTGTGGGGTCCACTTTATGGCAGCGAGGTGTGGGGTCCACTTGCAAAACAAGATTTCATCAAATGGGACAAACACCCCATTGAAACCCTGCATGCAGAGTTCTGTAAGATTCTCCTACATGTCCAGAGGAGAACTACAAACGATGCATGCAGGGCAGAATTAGGCCAATATCCACTAATAATAAAAACTCAAAAAAGAGCAATTAAGATTTGGAAACATCTAAAAGCTGAGCAAAGAAAAGAGTCCCCTCATCCAGCTGGTCCTGAGTTCACAAAATTGTTCTTCTTACACACTGAAGCCTCAGGACCAGAACATCCAATCATTCAGAATAAACCAAATTACAACACAGTCAAAACACAACTAAATTTCTTATTGGGAAACACAAGCACAAGCACAAAGCAAAATGCAGTGCTATCTGGCCCTAAATCGACAGTACACCGTGGCTAACTATTTGACCATGGTTACTGATCAAAACTTTAGAAAAACTTTGACAAAGTACAGGCTCAATGAGCACAGCCTTGCCATTGAGAAGGGTAGACACAGGAAAATGTGGCTCCCTGTAGAGGAAAGGCTGTGCAACCACTGTACAACAGCAGAACCTGTGACGGAGCTAGAAAATAGAACATTTCCCCAAATAATTTCCCCAAATTTGAAAACCCTTATTCAAGGTTTCAAAGACCTCTATGATGAGAGTAGGGTACCCATGCTGTTGGGGGAGGACGCAGAGAGCTGTGGGTTGGCAGCGCACTACATTGCTGCCTGCCATAAGTTGAGGGACAGTGTCTGACAGACCAATCAACCTGCACATGTCCTCTACTGTATACTTATTGTTATTGTTCAATGTATGGTTATTTTGACCCTTGGTTATTGTTGTTACTGTTGTCCAGTTGACAATGTTGATTCTTATTATTTTCACATTGTAAATTTAATTGAGAGGTCTGGGGTTCGCTCACCAACCAAGACTTCACAAAATGGGACAAACACCAAATTGAGACTCTGCATGCAGAATTCCGCAAAAATATCCCCCGTGTACAACGTAGAACACCAAATAATGTATGCAGAGCAGAATTATGCCGATACCCACTAATTATCAAAATCCAGAAAAGAGCCGTTAAATTCTACAACCACCTAAAAGGTAGCGATTCCCAAACCTTCCATAACAAAGCCATCACCTACAGAGAGATGAACCTGGAGAAGAGTCCCCTAAGTAAGCTGGTCCTGGGGCTCTGTTCACAAACACAAACACACCCCACAGAGCCCAGGACAACAGCACAATTAGACCCAACCAAATCATGAGAAAACAAAAACATAATTACTTGACACATTGGAAAGAATGAACAAAAAAATAGAGCAAACTAGAATGCTATTTGGCCTTAAACAGAGAGTACACAGTGGCAGAATACCTGATCACTGTGACTGACCCAAACTTAAGGAAAGCTTTGACGATGTACAGACTCAGTGAGCATAGCCTTGCTATTGAGAAAGGCCGCCGTAGGCAGACATGGCTCTCAAGAGAAGACAGGCTATGTGCACACTGCCCACAAAATGAGGTGGAAACTGAGCTGCACTTCCTAACCTCCTGTCCAATGTATGACCATATTAGAGAGACATATTTCCCTCAGATTACACAGACCCACAAAGAATTCTAAAACAAATCCAATTTTGATAAACTCCCATATCTATTGGGTGAAATTGCACAGTGTGCCATCACAGCAGGAAGATTTGTGACCTGTTGCCACGAGAAAAGGGCAACCAGTGAAGAACAAACACCATTGTAAATACAACCCATATTTATGCTTATTTATTTTCCTTGTGTACTTTAACCATTTGTACATTGTTACAACACTGTATATAATATAATATGACATTTGTACTGTCTTTATTGTTTTGAAACTTCTGTATATGTAATGTTTACTGTTAATTTCTATTGTCTATTTCATTTTGTATATTATCTACCTCACTTGCTTTGGCAATGTTAACACATGTTTCCCATGCGAATAAAGCCCTTGAATTTAATTGAATTGAGAGAGAGAGAGAGAGAGAGAGAGAGAGAGAGAGAGAGAGAGAGAGAGAGAGAGAGAGAGAGAGAGAGAGAGAGAGAGAGAGAGAGAGAGAGAGAGAGAGAGAGAGAGTGTGAGAGAGTAGAAGAGAGGAGAAAGCCGCATGGGACAGAGACTAAAACATTAGATCTAGTTAATTGGTAGTGACGTTCACATGTTCTACAGTAGCCCAGCGGGCCCAATCTCACAGCTCAGGGGAAACATGTACCCTTCATGACATGTTCCATATACCATCACAGTATAGAGCTACATTCATATTCATGTGACTTCACCGGAAGGCTAAACAAAACAATAAATCCTACTCATAATATTGTTCATGTCCCTAAAAAGTCTGTTAGCTTATTAAGGCCTGCAAGGGTTTTGATGCATGTGCGTTGGGTGAGAGTGTCTCATTAAAGTTTGATGCTGTTGTAATGAGTTAGTAATGAAGAGGAGTAAAAGAGGAAGGAGAGAGAGAGCATCAGTCATATCCTGTCCCACTGGTACCTAGCTAGCTAAAATACACTTTGCTAAGTATTTATATAAGAATCCAGGGCCAGGGATTCTATCCGATCACGTACAGTTGAAGGCAGAAGTTTACATACACCTTAGACAAATACATTTAAACTCAGTTTTTCACAATTTAATCCTAGAAATATTCCCTGTCTTAGGACAGTTAGGATCACCAGTTTATTTTAAGAATGTGAATTGTCAGAATAATATAGTAGAGAGAATGATTTATTTCAGCTTTTATTTCTTTCATCACATTCCCAGTGGGTCAGAAGCTTACATACACTCAATTACTATTTGGTAGCATTGCCTTTAAATGGTTTAACTTGGGTCAAATGTTTTTGGTAGCCTTCCACAAGCC
>NC_060173.1:9799788-9814788 GCF_021184085.1 Oncorhynchus gorbuscha
ATTAACAGATTTCCTCAATAAAAACAATGTACTGAGCAAATGTCAAATTGGCTTTTTACCAAATTACCGTACAACAGACCATGTATTCACCCTGCACACCCTAATTGACAACCAAACAAACCAAAACAAAGGCAAAGTCTTCTCATGCTTTGTTGATTTCAAAAAAGCCTTCGACTCAATTTGGCATGACGGTCTGCTATACAAACTGATGGAAAGTGGTGTTGGGGGTAAAACATACGACATTATCCATTATCCACAAATCCATGTACACAAACAACAAGTGTGCGGTAAAAATTGGCAAAAAAAAACACAAATTTCTTCACACAGGGTCGTGGGGTGAGACAGGGATGCAGCTTAAGCCCCACCCTCTTCAACATATATATCAATGAATTGGCGCGGGCACTAGAAAAGTCTGCAGCACCCGGCCTCACCCTACTAGAATCCGAAGTCAAATGTCTGCTGTTTGCTGATGATCTGGTGCTACTGTCACCAACCAAGGAGGGCCTACAGCAGCACCTAGATCTTATGCACAGATTCTGTCATACCTGGGCCCTGACAGTAAATCTCAGTAAGACCAAAATAATGGTGTTCTAAAAAAGGTCCAGTCACCAGGACCACAAATACAAATTCCATCTAGACACTGTTGCCCTAGAGCACGCAAAAAACTATACATACCTTGGCCTAAACATCAGCGCAACAGGTAACTTCCACAAAGCTGTGAACAATCTGAGAGGCAAGAAGGGGATTCTATGCTATCAAAAGGAACATACATTTCAACCTACCAATTAGGATTTGGCTAAAAATACTTGAATCAGTCATAGAGCCCATTGCCCTTTATGGTTGTGAGGTCTGGGGTCCGCTCACCAACCAAGACTTCACAAAATGGGACAAACACCAAATTGAGACTCTGCACACAGAATTCTGCAAAAATATTCTCTGTGTACAACTTAGAACACCAAATAATGCATGCAGAGCAGAATTAGGCCGATACCCACTAATTATCCAAATCCAGAAAAGAGACGTTCAATTCTATAACCACCTAAAAGGAAGAGATTCCCAAACCTTCCATAACAAAGCCATCACCTACAGAGAGGTGAACCTGGAGGAGAGCAAACTAGAATGCAAACTAGAATGCTATTTGGTCCTAAATAGAGAGTACACAGCGGCAGAATACCTGACCACTGTGACTGACCCAAAATTAAGGAAAGCTTTGACTATGTACAGACTCAGTGAGCATAGCCTTGGTATTGAGAAAGGCCGCCGTAGGCAGACATGGCTCTCAAGAGAAGACGGGCTATGTGCTCACTGCCCACAAAATGAGGTGGAAACTGAGCTGCACTTCCTAACCTCCTGCCCAATGTATGACCATATTAGAGACATTTAACATTTAAGTCATTTAGCAGACGCTCTTATCCAGAGAGACATATTTCCCTCAGATTACACAGATCCACAAAGAATTTGAAAACAAATCCAATTTTGATAAACTCCCATATCTACTGGGTGAAATTCCACAGTGTGCCATCACAGCAGCAAGATTTGGGACCTGTTGCCACGAGAAAAGGACAACCAGTGAAGAACAAACACCATTGTAAATACAACCCATATTTATGCTTATTTATTTTATCTTGTGTCCTTTAACCATTTGTATATTGTTAAAACACTGTATATATAATATGACATTTGGATTGTCTTTATTGTTTTGAAACTTCTGTATGTGTAATGTTTACTGTTAATATTTATTGTTTATTTCACTTTATATATTCACTTTATATATTATCTACCTCACTTGCTTTGGCAATGTTAACACATGTTTCCCATGCCAATAAAGCCCCTTGAATTGAATTGAATTGAATTGAGATTGAGAGAGATGAGATTGAGAGAGAGAGAGGGAGAGAGAGAGACAGAGAGAGAGAGAGAGAGAGAGAGACAGAGAGACAGAGAGAGAGACAGAGAGAGAGAGAGAGAGAGAGAGAGAGAGAAAGAGAGAGAGAGAGAGAGAGAGAGAGAGAGAGAGAGAGAGAGAGAGAGAGAGAGACAGACAGACAGAGAGAGAGAGAGAGAGAGAGAGAGAGAGAGAGAGAGAGAGAGAGAGAGAGAGAGAGAGAGAGAGAGAGAGAGAGAGACAGAGAGAGAGAGAGAGAGAGAGAGAGAGAGAGAGAGAGAGAGAGAGAGAGAGAGAGAGAGAGAGAGAGAGAGAGAGAGAGAGAGAGAGAGAGAGAGAGAGAGAGAGAGAGAACGTTACCAAACATTACAGAGTCTTATGGGGTGATGTCATTGCCACTGCGCTTATTATTCGAGTCACTCAAACCCCAGAGGAAAGAAAGATAAGGAAACAAAAGCCAAGCAGAGTAAGAGTTGGACTGATTTAATGAGTCGCTGTGTTATTTAAATGGAGAATCAGTGTCTGCTCTTTTACAGGGAAACTGGGAAAAGTAGGTCAGAGGCATGGAAATATTGCAGAATGGGCCTCATTATTTGAGGATGCATACAAGTGTATGTAGGGGTGTCACGCCTTGGCCTTAGTTATCTTTGTTTTCTTATTTTTTTTTGTTAGGTCAGGGTGTGACATGGGGGTTTTATGTGTTTACCTTGTCTAGGGGTTTGTATGTTTATGGGGCTGTTTCCTGTCTAGGTCAATTGTATGTCTATGGTTGCCTAGATTGGTTCTCAATTAGAGTCAGCTGTCTATCGTTGTCTCTGATTGGGAACCATATTTAGGCAGCCATATTCTTTGGGTATTTTGTGGATGATTGTTTCCTGTGTCAGTGTTTGTGCCACACGGGAATGTTTCGGGTTTTCACGTTTCTTGTTTTGTAGTTGTGTTCATGTTGAGTTTTCTGATCAGGCCCTACACCCAAACAAGGGCACTGCGTTCATCCACCTCTGGCCTGCTCGCCTCCCTACCACTGAGGAAGTACAGCTCCCGCTCAGCCCAGTCAAAACTGTTCGCTGCTCTGGCCCCCCAATGGTGGAACAAACTCCCTCACGACGCCAGGACAGCGGAGTCAATCACCACCTTCCGGAGACACCTGAAACCCCACCTCTTTAAGGAATACCTAGGATAGGATAAGTATCCCCCCCCCCTTTAAGATTTAGATGCACTATCGTAAAGTGACTGTTCCACTGGATGTCATAAGGTGAATGCACCAATTTGTAAGTCGCTCTGGGTAAGAGTGTCTGCTAAATGACTTAAATGTAAATGTTAAATGTAAATGGACAACTACCACGCTGCGTATTGGTCCGATCCTTGTTTCACCCCTTCAGAGGAAGAAGAGGAAATCTGCCGTGACAGAATCACCCACTTTAACCTGTTAAGTCGACCCTCTACTTTTTCGAACATTCTGTTAAAAATCGCGCAACATTTCAGCGCCCTGTTACTCAGGCCAGGAATATAGTATATGCATATGATTAGTATGTGTGGATAGAAAACACTCAGACGTTTATAAAACTGGTTAAATCACGGCTGTGACTATAACAGAACGTGTGTTTCATCGAAAAGTGCAGGAATATCTGATCACTGAAAATAAAAAAAATATCCATCCGCGACTTCAAGGAATTGTTCAAAGTGAATCGAATTAAATGAGGCCGAGGTTGTAGTGCCTACAGCTTCCACACGTTGTCTAGAGTCTTGTCATTTGATTCGCAATTGATTATTGGTCTAACCGAATCAAGGGAATCGATTCCCTCCGGTCTCCGACCGGATGTTTTGGTCGAGCTCTCTCCAAGACATTTTTTCGAAACAGACAGCTATAGAATTGACATCGCCTCCTGATTAATTTTATTGCTTATTAACGTGTACTAATACCTAAAGTTGCATTACAAAAGTATTTCAAAGTGTTTTGTGAAAGTTTATCGTCGACTTTTTGAATTTTAAAAAATGACGTTACGTTATGAAACGCTATTTTTTTCAGTTTATCACACAGTCTTCATAGATCGATATCTAGGCTATATATGGACCGATTTAATCGAAAAAAAGACCCAATAGTGATTATGGGACATCTAGGAGTGCCAACAAAGAAGATGGTCAAAGGTAATGAATGTTTTATATTTTATTTGTGCGGTTTGTGTAGCGACGACTATGCTAATTATTTTGTTTATGTCCCCTGCGGGTCTTTTGGGGTGTTACATGCTATCAGATAATAGCTTCTCATGCTTTCGCCGAAAAGCATTTTAAAAATCTGACTTGTTGCCTGGATTCACAACGAGTGTAGCTTTAATTCAATACCCTGCATGTGTATTTTAATGAACGTTTGAGTTTTAACTAATACTATTAGCATTTAGCGTAGCGCATTTGCATTTCCAGACCTCTAGATGGGACGCCTGCGTGCCAGGTAGGACCAAGAGGTTAACAGGACCAAGCAGCGTGGTGCCAGGCAGCGGCAGGTTGAGCAGCGATGTCAGGATTATTGGACTTGAGAGCAGAATCTGGACTATACAACTTGGGAAGAGATAGACAGGTGGGCGGTCGACCCAGGGAGAGTGCCCGAGCCCGCCTGGGATTCGCTGGAGCAGTGCGAGGAGGGTTACAGGAGAATGGAGTTGGAGAAACGAGCACGGCGGCGCGGTAGGAAGCCAGAGAGTCAGCCCCTAAAATTTATTGGGATGGGGCACACAGGGAGTATGGCGAAGCCAGGTAGGAGACCTGCGCCAACTTTCTGTGCTTACCGGGGGGCTAGAGAGACCGGGCAGGCACAGTGTTATGCTGTGGAGTGCACGGTGTCTCCAGTGCGGGTGCATAGTGCGGTACATTCCAGCTCCTCGGATCAGCCCGGCTAGAGTGGGCATCAAGCAGGTAAGGTTGGGCAGGCTCGGTGCTCAAGAGCTCCAGTGCGCCTGCATGGTCCGGTCTATCCAGTGCCACCTACACGCACCAGCCCTCCGGTGGCAGCTCCCCGCACCAGGCTTCCTGCACGTGTCCAGAGACCAGTACTCCCTGTTCCTCCTCCCCGCTCTCGCCCTGAGGTGCGTGTCCTCGGTCCAGTACCGCCGGCACCACGCACCAGGCCTACAGTGCGCCTCGCCTGTCCAGTGCCGCTAGAGTCTCCCGCCTGTCCAGTGCCGCTAGAGTCTCCCGCCTGTCCAGTGCCGCTAGAGTCTCCCGCCTGTCCAGAGCCGCTAGAGTCTCCCGCCTGTCCAGAGCCACTAGAGTCTCCCGCCTGTCCAGAGTAAAGCAATTGGATTGGTAAAACCGTGAGATGTTGCTGCATATATACGCAAGCACACACACACACACACACCCCTACACCCATCCCTACACAGCACTATGGTGTTGAAAGCTGAGCTGGAGTCAAAGACCACCATTCTCACATAGGTGTTCCTCTTGTCCAGGTGAGAAAGGGCAGTGTGAAGTGCAATAAAGATCGCATCCTCTGTGGATCTGTTGGGGCGGTATGAGAATTAGAGTGGGTCCAGGGTGTCTGGGATGATGGTGTTGATTTTAGACATGACCAGCCTTACAAAAAAAGTGTATGGCTACATACAGGTTACCTTGGCGTTCTAGGGCACAGGGACTATGGTGGTCTGCTTGAAACATGTACAGTAGGTATTACAGACTGGGTCAGGGAGGTTGTCTAATTTCAAAGTCAATCTTGAGCAATCTGGCTGTGTCTATGTGTGTGTGTGTGTGTGTGTGTCTTTTCTATTCATCTGTTCTGCAGGGATGTGAAAAGCAGAGAGAACAAAGCAGAGATGTGGGAATGCACGCTTTGATCAGAAATCAGCAGCTCCCAGTCACCATTCTCTAGCTCTACTTCCTTTAATTGTGGGGGAGTTAGGGAGTACCATTACATAAAAGCTGCCAAACATCTTAAATGAAGGACTGCAATGACACAGTAAAAGAAGAAAGAGAGAGAGAAAGAGAGAGAGAGAGAGAGAGAGAGAGAGAGAGAGAGAGAGAGAGAGAGAGAGAGAGAGAGAGAGAGAGAGAGAGAGAGAGAGAGAGAGAGAGAGAGAGAGAGAGAGAGAGAGAGAGAGAGAGAGAGAGAGAATGACGAGGGCAAGATGACAAAAACAAAGACTTAAGCACCACAGACACTCCATCGAATGTTGATCTGCCTTTCGTCTGCCGGTCGTTTGGTGTGCAGTGTTTTAAGGACAACAACCCTCTCGCTGGTGTATGTCTGACTACCGAATGATTCTAAAATCAGTTTGCACTCAATTTGCAAATTACGGCAAAGGCACTCTGTTCAGAGGTGCTAAGTACTCTCGGCTGGGCCTTTAAATCAAAATCAAATCCAATTTTATTTTTCACTTGCTTCATAAACAGTAGGTGTAGACTAATTGTGAAATGTTTACTTACGGGGCCCTTCACCAACAGTACAGAGAGAAACAAAATAGAGAAATGATAACACTTAATAATAAAAGTAATAACAAATACACACGAGCCAGTTCTCCCCAATTAAGGTGCCACCCAACTCCTGTGGTAGATATGTACATATAGGTAAGGATAAAGTGACTAAGCAACGTGATGAACAGTAGCAGCAGCGTATGTGATGAATCAAAAAAGTTACTGCAACAAACATACAATGCAGATAGTCCGGGTAGCTATTTGGTTAACTACTTAACAAACTATTTAGCAGTCTTTTGGCTATGGGGTAGAAGTTGTTCAGGGTCCTGTTTGTTCCAGACTTGGTACATACTGTAGGTACCGCTTGCTGTGCGGTAGCAGAGAGGATATTATTTGTTGACGTGGGTGGTTGGAGTCTTTGACAATTTTTAGGTCCTTCCTCTGACACCGCCTGGTATAGAGGTCCTGGATGGCAGCGAGCTGTACGCACTACCCTCTGTAGCGCCTTGCAGTCAGATGCCAAGCAGTTGCCATCCCAAGCAGTGATGCAGCCAGTCAAAATGCTCTCAATGGTGCATCTGTAGATCTTTTTGAGGATCTGACGGTCCATGTCAAATTTCCAGCCTCCTGAGGGAGAAGAGGCGTTGTCGTGCCCTCTTCACGACTGTGTTGGTGTGTGTGGACCATGATAGATCCTCAGTGATGTGGACACAGAGGAACTTGAAGATCTCAACCTGCTCCACTTCGACAGCCCCATAGATGTGAATGGGGGCGTGGCTCGGCCCTCAGTTTCTTGTAGTCCACGATCAGCTCCTTTGTCTTGCTGACGTTAAGGGAGAAGTTGCTGTCCTGGAACCACACTGCCAGGTAACTGACCTCCTCCCTATAGACTGTCTCATCATCATCGGGGATCAGGCCCACCACGGCCATGTCGTCAGCAAACTTAATGAGGGTGTTGGAGTCGTACGAGGCCATGCATTCGTGAGTGAACAGGGAGTACAGGAGAGGACTAAGCATACACCGCTGAGGGGTCCCCATGATGAGGGTCAGCGTGGTGGATGTGTTGTTGGGGGCGGCCCGTCAGGAAGTCCAGGATCCAGTTGCAGAGGGAGGTGTTTAGGCCCAAGGTCCTGAGCTTAGTGATGAGCTTGGAGGGCACTATGGTGTTGAAAGCTGAGCTGGAGTCAAAGACCACCATTCTCACATAGGCGTTCCTCTTGTCCAGGTGAGAAAGGGCAGTGTGAAGTGCAATAACAATCGCATCCTCTGTGGATCTGTTGGGGCGGTATGAGAATTAGAGTGGGTCCAGGGTGTCTGGGATGATGGTGTTGATTTTAGACATGACCAGCCTTTAAAAAACAAATGTATGGCTACATACAGGTTACCTTGGCGTTCTAGGGCACAGGGACTATGGTGGTCTGCTTGAAACATGTACAGTAGGTATTACAGACTGGGTCAAGGAGGTTGAAAATGTAAATGAAGACACTTGCAAGCTGGTCAGCGCAAGCTCTGAGTACGCATCCTGGTGTCTGGCCCTGGGACCTTGTGAATGTTCACCTGTTGGTCAAATTGCCCTTATAAAGCCTGGAGGCTTTGTTTTGGGTTATTGTCTTGTTGAAAAACATATGATAGTCCCACTGAGTGCAAACCAGATGGGATGGCATATAGCTGCAGAATGCTGTGGTAGCCATGCTGGTACAAGTATGCCATGAATTCTAACTAAGTCACAGACAGTGTTACCAGCAAAGCCTCCTCCTCCATGCTTCACGGTGGGAATACCACATATGCAGAGATAATCCGTTCATCTACTCTGTGTCTCACAAAGACACAGCGGTTTGAACCAAACATCTCAAATTTGGACTCATCAAACCAAAGGACAGATTTCCTCCGGTCTTATGTCCATTGCTCATGTTTCTTGTCCCAAGCAGGTCTCTTCTTCTTATTGGTGTCCTTCAGTAGTGGTTTCTTTGCAGCAATTCGATTCACGTAGTCTCCTTTGAACAGTTGATGTTGAGACGTGTCTGTTACTTGAACTCTGTGAAGCATTTATTTGTGCTGCAAATCTGGGGTGCAGTTAATCGCCGATTTCTGAGGCTGGTAACTCTAATGAATTTATCCTCTGCAGAAGAGGTAACTCTGGGTCTTCCTTTCCTGTGGCGGTCTTCATGAGGGCCAGTGTCATCACAGCGCTTGATGGTTTTTGCGACTGCACTTGAAGAAACCTTCAAAGTTCTTGAAATGTTCTGTATTGACTGACCTTCATGTCTTAAAGTAATGATGGACTGTTGTTTCTCTTTGATTACTTGAGCTGTTCTCGCCATAATATGGACTTGGTCTTTTACCAAATATGGCTATCTTCTGTATACCACACCTACATTGTCACAACACAACTGATTGGCTCAAACGCATTTAGAAGGAGGAGGAGCAGAGAAGAGGAGGAGCGGAGGAGGAGCGGAGGAGAGGAGGAGGGGAGGAGGAGAGGAGAGGAGGAGCGGAGGAGAGGAGGAGGAGGGGAGGAGGGGAGGAGCGGAGGAGCGGAGGAGAGGAGGGGAGGAGGGGGAGGAGGAGAGGAGGAGAGGAGGAGAGGAGGGGAGGAGGGGAGGAGGGGAGGAGGAGAGGAGGAGCGGGGAGGAGGGGAGGAGGAGAGGAGGAGGGGAGGGGGGGAGGGGGAGGAGGAGCGGAGGGGGAGGAGGGGAGGAGGGGAGGAGGGGAGGAGGAGAGGAGGAGAGGAGGAGGGGAGGAGGGGAGGAGGGAGGGGAGGAGGAGAGGAGGAGAGGAGGGGAGGAGGGGAGGAGGAGCGGAGGGGAGGAGGGGAGGAGGAGAGGAGGGGAGGAGGAGCGGAGGAGCGGAGGGGAGGAGGGGAGGAGGAGAGGAGGAGCGGAGGGGGAGGAGGGGAGGAGGAGAGGAGCGGAGGAGAGGGCGGGGAGGAGGGGAGGGAGGAGAGGAGGAGCGGAGGAGCGGAGGGGAGGAGGGGAGGAGGAGAGGAGGAGCGGAGGGGAGGAGGAGAGGAGGAGGAGCGGAGGAGAGGAGGAGGGGGAGGAGAGGAGGAGGGGAAGAGGAGGGGAGGAGGGAGAGGAGGGGAGGAGGGGAGGAGAGGGGGGGAGAGGAGGAGAGGAGGAGTGGAGGAGAGGAGGGGAGGAGGGGAGGAGGAGAGAGAGGAGGAGAGGAGAGGAGGAGAGGAGGAGCGGAGGAGAGGAGGGGGAGGAGGATCGGAGGAGAGGAGGAGAGGAGGAGCAGAGGAGAGAGGGAGAGGAGGAGCGGAGGAGAGGAGGAGAGGAGTAGGAAGGAAAAGACTACGTCGTGACTCGTATAGGAATTACTTCACTGGTTGGAAAATAATGAAGGAGCAGACGAGGAGGAGAGGGGAGGAGGAGAGGAGGAAGGGAGGAGGGAGAGGAGGAGCGGAGGAGGAGAGGAGAGGAGGAGAGGGGGGGAGAGTAGGAGCGGAGGAGAGGAGGAGGGAGAGGAGGAGAGGAGGGGGAGGAGGAGAGGAGGAGAGGAGGGGAGGAGGAGGGAGGAGGGGGAGGAGGGAGAGGAGGAGCGGAGGAGGAGAGGAGAGAGGAGGAGAGAGGGGGAGGAGAGGAGGAGAGGAGGATTGGAGGAGAGGAGGGGAGGAGGAGAGGGAGAGGAGGAGAGGAGGAGCGGAGGAGAGGAGGGGAGGAGGAGCGGAGGAGAGGAGAGGAGGAGCAGAGGAGAGGAGGAGAGGAGGAGCAGAGGAGAGAGGGAGAGGAGGTGCGGAGGAGAGGAGGAGAGGAGAGGAGTAGGAAGGAAAAGACTACGTCGTGACTCGTATAGGAATTACGTCACTGGTTGGAAAATAATGAAGGAGCAGACGAGGAGGAGAGGGGAGGAGGATAGGAGCATTGTGTGGGTAGAGTGAACACTGGAAGCAGGTACCACTGTGTGTGGGTGATAAAGAGAGCGTGGGACTACTGAGAGAGAGACAGAGAGAGAGAGAGATAGAGAGGGGGCAGAGAGAGGGAAGAGGAGGAGAGAGAGATGGAGAGAGAGAGAAAAGAGAGAGAGAGAGAGAGAGAGAGAGAGAGAGAGAGAGAGAGAGAGAGAGAGAGAGAGAGAGAGAGAGAGAGAGAGAGAGAGAGAGAGAGAGAGAGAGAGAGGGCAGAGAGAGGGAATAGGAGGAGAAGGAGAGAGAGAGAGAGAGAGAGAGAGAGAGAGAGAGATAATGATTGATTAATGGTGGGCTAGTGTGTGGGGGTGTAAGAGGTGGTGGGTGAGGATGGTGGGGTACACACAAATCATGTGTGTATGTGCTCCTGTATGTGTGTGTGAGTCTGTATGGGTGTGTGAGTGTGTGCTTGTGTGTGTGTGAGTGTGTGCTTGCTTGTGTGCATACCTCGCTGGTGTGTCTTGAGGTTATATTCTACATACTCAGTGCTGTATTCAGAATAGCCCACAGGTAGAACGAGACAAACGAAAAACCGAAATGGAAAGTCACTAAAACAGTACCATTACCACTGCACTCCACTTGAGCTCTCTCTCTCTCTTTCTTTCTTTCTCTCACTTCCTCTCTCTCTCTTTCTCTCTCTCTCTCTCTCCCTTGCTCTCTTTTCTATCTCTTTCTCTCTCTCTCTCTCTCTCAGTTGTTAATCAAGAAAAACCAAAAGTTCACTATCAGGGCGCTTTAAAAAGCAAGCCTGAAGTGATACTATATTTGCTAAAATAATGTCAGAGAAGTGTCAGGCCTGAGCCTGAGAGGAGTAGCCTGACAGGAGAGAAGTGTCAGGCCTGAGGCTGAGAGAAGTAGCCTGACAGGAGAGAAGTAGCCTGACAGGAGAGAAGTAGCCTGACAGGACAGAAGTAGCCTGACAGGAGAGAAGTAGCCTGACAGGAGAGAAGTGTCAGGCCTGAGGCTGAGAGAAGTAGCCTGACAGGAGAGAAGTGTCAGGCCTGAGGCTGAGAGAAGTAGCCTGACAGGAGAGAAGTGTCAGGCCTGAGGCTGAGAGAAGTAGCCTGACAGGAGAGAAGTCGCCTGACAGGAGAGAAGTGTCAGGCCTGAGGCTGAGAGAAGTAGCCTGACAGGAGAGAAGTGTCAGGCCTGAGGCTGAGAGAAGTAGCCTGACAGGAAAGAAGTAGCCTGACAGGAGAGAAGTGTCAGGCCTGAGGCTGAGAGAAGTAGCCTGACAGGAGAGAAGTAGCCTGACAGGAGAGAAGTGTCAGGCCTGAGGCTGAGAGATGTAGCCTGACAGGAGAGAAGTGTCAGGCCTGAGGCTGAGAGAAGTAGCCTGACAGGAGAGAAGTGTCAGGCCTGAGGCTGAGAGAAGTAGCCTGACAGGAGAGAAGTAGCCTGACAGGAGAGAAGTGTCAGGCCTGAGGCTGAGAGAAGTAGCCTGACAAGAGAGAAGTGTCAGGCCTGAGGCTGAGAGAAGTAGCCTGACAGGAGAGAAGTAGCCTGACAGCAGAGAAGTGTCAGGCCTGAGGCTGAGAGAAGTAGCCTGACAAGAGAGAAGTGTCAGGCCTGAGGCTGAGAGAAGTAGCCTGACAGGAGAGAAGTAGCCTGACAGCAGAGAAGTGTCAGGCCTGAGGCTGAGAGAAGTAGCCTGACAGTCAGTCTGGTTTAGCCAGGCAAGAAGAGCAGCCCAGGAGCTGAGATTAACAGAAGAACCACTGACCTGCGTCAAGATCCATCTTCCTCCTCTAATTGACACTGAGTCCTCTGTTTGAGATAGTGTTCCCCTTAGCATTACTAATTAAATGTGAAGATGCACTTACACTCTAGTCAACATTCGACTTGACTTGATATTCCTTTTAGCTAGTGAAGCAAAGAGACAAAGAGTGCATCTCTGTCAAACCCTGTTCTGGGTTCTGAGTCTGCATTTAAAATAGTGGGTCAAACCCTGTTCTGGGTTCTGAGTCTGGATCCAAAGCAGAGGGTCAACCCCTGTTCTGGGTTCTGAGTCTGCATCTAAAGTAGTGGGTCAAACCCTGTTCTGGGTTCTGAGTCTGGATCCAAAGCAGAGGGTCAACCCCTGTTCTGGGTTCTGAGTCTGCATCTAAAGTAGTGGGTCAAACCCTGTTCTGGGTTCTGAGTCTGGATCCAAAGCAGAGGGTCAAACCGGTGGTGTGAGGAGAATGATATAAGTATGATTTAACCCACATTAAACTCTTCAGGCCCCAGTTCAGTGAAGCGACAACAACAACAAGACATGGAAGAACAGGCATCACCACTCTGGCAACAGGGGTCAGAAGGAGCCAACGGAACAACATCCAACTGGCAACAACAAGACTTGAAACAGGAAGCTCCAATCCCAGCGGTGGCCAGAAGCTTGAGCTGTCTGCTTCAAACCTCTGTATCTGATTTCCTAAGTGTGTGTGTGTGTGTGTGTGTGTGTGTGTGTGTGTGTGTGTGTGTGTGTGTGTGTGTGTGTGTGTGTGTGTGTGTGTGTGTGTGTGTGTGTGTGTGTGTGTGTGTGTGTGTGTGTTCTCCCTGTGGTGTAGAGACACAGACCTCCGGTGAGACAGTGTCTTCACTGGCCCGTCTAACACACTGTGACTGCTCTGTACGACACGGAGAACAACAAAAGCATTCTCGGCATTCTTCTCATGATGTATAATTCATTAAGCAATAAGGCCCGAGGAGGTGTGGTATATGGCCAATATACCACGGCTAAGGGCTGTTCTTATGCATTACGCAACTCGGAGTGCCTGGATACAGCCCTTAGACGTGGTATATTGGCAATATACCACAAACCTCAGAGGTGCCTTATTGCTGTTATAAACTGGTTACCAACGTAATTAGAGCAGTAAAAATAAATGTTTTGTCATACCCGTGGTATACGGTCTGATATACCACGGCTGTCAGCCAATCAGCATTCAGTGCTCGAACCACCCAGTTTATAGTAAATACTATATCACTGTTATCCTGCTGCTCTTCTCCGTTTCATGTGACAGTCGAAGAGAGTCGTTGTACATTTACAAAACATGTATATTTTAGTCGTTTAGCAGACGCTCTCATGCAGAGTGACTCAAGTCAGTAACGAGCATTAAACGTCAGGCTGGTACCAGCAGTCTGACACGGCCTCTTGAGGTAAAAAATAAGTTTGAAAATAGAATGGGTTTTCATTGTGTGGTTTCATTATTTCTCATAACAGTCCACATACGCTTGACAGATCCTGCAGTTTCTGATAAATGTTACAACTGAAAAAACACATGACTATTTAAAGTAGCCTAACATCACATCGAATCAAATGAATCACATCGAATCAAATGAATCACATCGAATCAAATGAATCACATCGAATCACATCAAATCAAATGAATCAATTCAGATCAAATGAATCACATCGAATCAAATGAATTATATCGAATCACATCAAATCAAATGAATCACTTCAGATCAAACGAATCACATCGAATCAAATGAATCACATCGAATCAAATGAATTAAATCGAATCACATCAAATCAAATGAATCAATTCAGATCAAATGAATCACATCGAATCAAATGAATTATATCGAATCACATCAAATCAAATGAATCACTTCAAATCAAATGAATCACATCGAATCAAATGAATTATATCGAATCACATTAAATCAAATGAATCACTTCAAATCAAATGAATCACATCAAATCCCAGTCATTGTCCGTTCACTTGTAAATACTGACAATATACACTTCTGTAACGTGATGCTGTAACAACACATTGCATCAAAGTCATAGTTAATAATTGACCATTCACTTCTACTAATGGCCATGTTATCCCCAGTTTAAAACCCTGGCCATGCTATCCCCAGTTTAAAACCCTGGCCATGCTATCCCCAGTTTAAAACCCTGGCCATGCTATCCCCAGTTTAAAACCCTGGCCATGCTATCCCCTATATTCCCATTAATTCATACCTGATGCTGTGATTTCTCCATTAAATCTCCTGTAATCCCATAGCACACAGTTACTGCTACTCTGTCCAATCTCCACTCTGTCCAATCTCCACTCTGTCCAATCTCCACTCTGTCCAATATCCACTCTGCAGTCTCTCCACTCTGCAGTCCTGAAGCCTGACAACTCAGAGATGGAATATGGATCTCTTTTATCTGACACAAGAAGAACAGACTATCTCTCTCCTCCTCCTCCTCTTCCCTCTCCTCAAACCACCTGACCACTTGTCCTTTCTCCTCCTCCTCCTCAGTTCAACAGTTCATCCCTCTCTAATGACTGTTCAAGAACTTTCTCTGTGTTCCCCTGATTCTACACTTACCACTGGCCTGTACAAACAAAGCAATTATCGTATAATTTAATCATATCTGCTCTTTGGCCTAGTGCTGTTAAAGTAGGTTATACACACACACACACACACACACACACACACACACACACACACACACACACACACACACACACACACACACACACACACACACACACACACACACACACACACACACACACACACACACACACACACACACACACACACACACACACACACACACACACACACACACACACACACACACACACACACACACACACACACACACACACACACACACACACACTCATGAACACACGCACCGGCAGCGGGTGCACAGACCTGTAGAGTCCAGCGCCTCACCTATGAGGTCATCACAATCCATCTATGACCTCCCTGCAGCTGTAGAGATACACAGAGAGAGAGAGAGAGAGAGAGAGAGAGAGAGAGAGAGAGAGAGAGAGAGACAGAGAGAGAGAGACAGGGAGAGAGAGACAGAGAGAGA
>NC_060173.1:9817288-9827288 GCF_021184085.1 Oncorhynchus gorbuscha
TAAGATAAGATAAACAACAACAACAGACAGGGTCAGTAAGATAAGATAAACAACAACAACAGACAGGGTCAGTAAGATAAGATAAACAACAACAACAGACAGGGTCAGTAAGATAAGATAAACAACAACAACAGACAGGGTCAGTAAGATAAACAACAAACAGACAGGGTCAGTAAGATAAGATAAACAACAACAGAGTCAGTAAGATAAGATAAACAACAACAGACAGGGTCAGTAAGATAAGATAAACAACAACAACAGACAGGGTCAGTAAGATAAGATAAACAACAACAACAGACAGGGTCAGTAAGATAAGATAAACAACAACAACAGACAGGGTCAGTAAGATAAACAACAAACAGACAGAGTCAGTAAGATAAGATAAACAACAAACAGACAGGGTCAGTAAGATAAGATAAACAACAACAACAGACAGGGTCAGTAAGATAAACAACAACAGACAGGGTCAGTAAGATAAACAACAACAACAGACAGGGTCAGTAAGATAAACAACAACAACAGACAGAGTCAGTAAGATAAGATAAACAACAACAACAGACAGGGTCAGTAAGATAAGATAAACAACAACAACAGACAGGGTCAGTAAGATAAGATAAACAACAACAACAGACAGGGTCAGTAAGATAAGATAAACAACAAACAGACAGGGTCAGTAAGATAAGATAAACAACAACAACAGACAGAGTCAGTAAGATAAGATAAACAACAACAGACAGAGTCAGTAAGATAAGATAAACAACAACAACAGACAGGGTCAGTAAGATAAGATAAACAACAACAACAGACAGGGTCAGTAAGATAAGATAAACAACAACAACAGACAGGGTCAGTAAGATAAACAACAACAAACAGGGTCAGTAAGATAAGATAAACAACAACAACAGACAGGGTCAGTAAGATAAACAACAACAGACAGGGTCAGTAAGATAAACAACAACAGACAGGGTCAGTAAGATAAACAACAACAAACAGGGTCAGTAAGATAAGATAAACAACAACAAACAGGGTCAGTAAGATAAGATAAACAACAACAAACAGGGTCAGTAAGATAAGATAAACAACAACAAACAGGGTCAGTAAGATAAGATAAACAACAACAGAGTCAGTAAGATAAGATAAACAACAACAACAGAGTCAGTAAGATAAGATAAACAACAACAGACAGGGTCAGTAAGATAAACAACAACAGACAGAGTCAGTAAGATAAGATAAACAACAACAGAGTCAGTAAGATAAACAACAACAGACAGGGTCAGTAAGATAAGATAAACAACAACAGACAGAGTCAGTAAGATAAACAACAAACAGACAGGGTCAGTAAGATAAGATAAACAACAACAGAGTCAGTAAGATAAGATAAACAACAACAGACAGGGTCAGTAAGATAAACAACAACAGACAGAGAGATTGATGTCTCTTTATGATCCATTTTCATCAGTTTCCTGAAATATCTGTGATACCATCAGATGAGGAACTGGTGACATAATGTTGCCCACACACAAAAACAGGAAAGGAACAGGAAGTGATGCCCATCACTCACAGCATCAGTCAAATCAAATCAAATCAAAGTTTATTTGTCACGTGCACTGAATACAACAGAAACAACCTGACAGTGAAATGCTGAATACAACAGAAACAACCTGACAGTGAAATGCTGAATACAACAGAAACAACCTGACAGTGAAATGCTGAATACAACAGAAACAACCTGACAGTGAAATGCTGAATACAACAGAAACAACCTGACAGGGAAATGCTGAATACAACAGAAACAACCTGACAGTGAAATGCTGAATACAACAGAAACAACCTGACAGTGAAATGCTGAATACAACAGAAACAACCTGACAGGGAAATGCTGAATACAACAGAAACTGACAGTGAAACCTGACAGGGAAATGCTGAATACAACAGAAACAACCTGACAGGGAAATGCTGAATACAACAGAAACAACCTGACAGTGAAATGCTGAATACAACAGAAACAACCTGACAGTGAAATGCTGGAAATGCAGTGAAAATGAACAACAGAAACAACCTGACAGGGAAATGCTGAATACAACAGAAACAACCTGACAGGGAAATGCTGAATACAACAGAAACAACCTGACAGTGAAATGCTGAATACAACAGAAACAACCTGACAGGGAAATGCTGAATACAACAGAAACAACCTGACAGTGAAATGCTGAATACAACAGAAACAACCTGACAGTGAAATGCTGAATACAACAGAAACAACCTTACAGTGAAATGCTGAATACAACAGAAACAACCTGACAGTGAAATGCTGAATACAACAGAAACAACCTGACAGTGAAATGCTGAATACAACAGAAACAACCTGACAGTGAAATGCTGAATACAACAGAAACAACCTTACAGTGAAATGCTGAATACAACAGAAACAACAGTGAAATGCTGAATACAACAGTAGACCTGACAGTGAAATGCTGAATACAACAGAAACAACCTTACAGTGAAATGCTGAATACAACAGAAACAACCTGACAGTGAAATGCTGAATACAACAGAAACAACCTACAACAGAAACAGTGAAATGCTGAATACAACAGAAACAACCTGACAGTGAAATGCTGAATACAACAGAAACAACCTGACAGTGAAATGCTGAATACAACAGAAACAACCTGACAGTGAAATGCTGAATACAACAGAAACAACCTGACAGTGAAATGCTGAATACAACAGAAACAACCTGACAGTGAAATGCTGAATACAACAGGTGTAGTAGACCTTACAGTGAAATGCTGAATACAACAGAAACAACCTGACAGTGAAATGCTGAATACAACAGAAACAACCTTACAGTGAAATGCTGAATACAACAGGTGTAGTAGACCTTACAGTGAAATGCTGAATACAACAGGTGTAGTAGACCTTACAGTGAAATGCTGAATACAACAGGTGTCAGAGATCTGACAGTGAAATGCTGAATACAACAGGTGTAGTAGACCTTACAGTGAAATGCTGAATACAACAGAAACAACCTGACAGTGAAATGCTGAATACAACAGAAACAACCTGACAGTGAAATGCTGAATACAACAGAAACAACCTGACAGTGAAATGCTGAATACAACAGAAACAACCTGACAGTGAAATGCTGAATACAACAGAAACAACCTGACAGTGAAATGCTGAATACAACAGAAACAACCTGACAGTGAAATGCTGAATACAACAGAAACAACCTGACAGTGAAATGCTGAATACAACAGGTGTCAGAGATCTGACAGTGAAATGCTGAATACAACAGAAACAACCTGACAGGGAAATGCTGAATACAACAGAAACAACCTGACAGTGAAATGCTGAATACAACAGAAACAACCTGACAGTGAAATGCTGAATACAACAGTGAAACAACAGAAACTGACAGGGAAATGCTGAATACAACAGAAACAACCTGACAGTGAAATGCTGAATACAACAGAAACAACCTGACAGTGAAATGCTGAATACAACAGAAACAACCTGACAGGGAAATGCTGAATACAACAGAAACAACCTGACAGTGAAATGCTGAATACAACAGAAACAACCTGACAGGGAAATGCTGAATACAACAGAAACAACCTGACAGTGAAATGCTGAATACAACAGAAACAACCTGACAGTGAAATGCTGAATACAACAGAAACAACCTGACAGTGAAATGCTGAATACAACAGAAACAACCTGACAGTGAAATGCTGAATACAACAGAAACAACCTGACAGTGAAATGCTGAATACAACAGAAACAACCTTACAGTGAAATGCTGAATACAACAGAAACAACCTGACAGTGAAATGCTGAATACAACAGAAACAACCTGACAGTGAAATGCTGAATACAACAGAAACAACCTGACAGTGAAATGCTGAATACAACAGGTGTAGTAGACCTTACAGTGAAATGCTGAATACAACAGAAACAACCTGACAGTGTACAACAGAAACAACCTTACAGTGAAATGCTGAATACAACAGAAACAACCTGACAGTGAAATGCTGAATACAACAGAAACAACCTGACAGTGAAATGCTGAATACAACAGAAACAACCTGACAGGGAAATGCTGAATACAACAGAAACAACCTGACAGTGAAATGCTGAATACAACAGAAACAACCTGACAGTGAAATGCTGAATACAACAGAAACAACCTGACAGGGAAATGCTGAATACAACAGGTGTAGTAGACCTTACAGTGAAATGCTGAATACAACAGGTGTAGTAGACCTTACAGTGAAATGCTGAATACAACAGGTGTAGTAGACCTTACAGTGAAATGCTGAATACAACAGGTGTAGTAGACCTTACAGTGAAATGCTGAATACAACAGGTGTAGTAGACCTTACAGTGAAATGCTGAATACAACAGGTGTAGTAGACCTTACAGTGAAATGCTGAATATAACAGGTGTAGTAGACCTTACAGTGAAATGCTGAATACAACAGGTGTAGTAGACCTTACAGTGAAATGCTGAATACAACAGGTGTAGTAGACCTTACAGTGAAATGCTGAATACAACAGGTGTAGTAGACCTTACAGTGAAATGCTGAATACAACAGGTGTAGTAGACCTTACAGTGAAATGCTGAATACAACAGGTGTAGTAGACCTTACAGTGAAATGCTGAATACAACAGGTGTAGTAGACCTTACAGTGAAATGCTGAATACAACAGGTGTCAGAGATCTGACAGTGAAATGCTGAATACAACAGGTGTAGTAGACCTTACAGTGAAATGCTGAATACAACAGGTGTAGTAGACCTTACAGTGAAATGCTGAATACAACAGGTGTAGTAGACCTTACAGTGAAATGCTGAATACAACAGGTGTAGTAGACCTTACAGTGAAATGCTGAATACAACAGGTGTAGTAGACCTGAATACAACAGGTGTGAAATGCTGAATACAACAGGTGTAGTAGACCTTACAGTGAAATGCTGAATACAACAGGTGTAGTAGACCTTACAGTGAAATGCTGAATACAACAGGTGTAGTAGACCTTGCAGTGAAATGCTGAATACAACAGGTGTAGTAGACCTTACAGTGAAATGCTGAATACAACAGGTGTAGTAGACCTTACAGTGAAATGCTGAATACAACAGGTGTAGTAGACCTTACAGTGAAATGCTGAATACAACAGGTGTAGTAGACCTTACAACAGTGAAATGCTGAAATGCTGAATACAACAGGTGTAGTAGATCTGACAGTGAAATGCTGAATACAACAGGTGTAGTAGACCTTACAGTGAAATGCTGAATACAACAGGTGTAGTAGACAGTGAAATGCTGAATTACAGTGAAATGCTGAATACAACAGGTGTAGTAGACCTTACAGTGAAATGCTGAATACAACAGGTGTCAGAGATCTGACAGTGAAATGCTGAATACAACAGGTGTCAGAGATCTGACAGTGAAATGCTGAATACAACAGGTGTCAGAGATCTGACAGTGAAATGCTGAATATAACAGGTGTAGTAGACCTTACAGTGAAATGCTGAATACAACAGGTGTAGTAGACCTTACAGTGAAATGCTGAATACAACAGGTGTAGTAGACCTTACAGTGAAATGCTGAATACAACAGGTGTAGTAGACCTTACAGTGAAATGCTGAATACAACAGGTGTAGTAGACCTTACAGTGAAATGCTGAATACAACAGGTATAGTAGACCTTACAGTGAAATGCTGAATACAACAGGTGTAGTAGACCTTACAGTGAAATGCTGAATACAACAGGTGTAGTAGACCTTGCAGTGAAATGCTGAATACAACAGGTGTAGTAGACCTTACAGTGAAATGCTGAATACAACAGGTGTAGTAGACCTTACAGTGAAATGCTGAATACAACAGGTGTAGTAGACCTTACAGTGAAATGCTGAATACAACAGGTGTAGTAGACCTTACAGTGAAATGCTGAATACAACAGGTGTCAGAGATCTGACAGTGAAATGCTGAATACAACAGGTGTAGTAGACCTTACAGTGAAATGCTGAATACAACAGGTGTAGTAGACCTTACAGTGAAATGCTGAATACAACAGGTGTAGTAGACCTCACAGTGAAATGCTGAATACAACAGGTGTAGTAGACCTTACAGTGAAATGCTGAATACAACAGGTGTAGTAGACCTTACAGTGAAATGCTGAATACAACAGGTGTAGTAGACCTTACAGTGAAATGCTGAATACAACAGGTGTCAGAGATCTTACAGTGAAATGCTGAATACAACAGGTGTCAGAGATCTGACAGTGAAATGCTGAATACAACAGGTGTCAGAGATCTGACAGTGAAATGCTTAGTTCTCACTGCAGTCAAGTTGAACTGAAACATAGATTTATCTAGCCTGAGTGCCAGTCTGTTTGTGCTATCACACATCTTGTTACTCCTTGTCATGATAAAAATTCCATGTGTGGCTTGAAAATGACATTAGTTAAGTTGGCAAGAGCGCAAACAGATCTGACATCAGGCTAATATTCAAAACAACAGATCTGACATCAGGCTAATATTCAAAACAACAGATCTGACATCAGGCTAATATTCAAAACAACAGATCTGACATCAGGCTAATATTCAAAACAACAGATCTGACATCAGGCTAATATTCAAAACAACAGATCTGCATCACAGTGCTTGAGGCGTCACTACAGACCCGGGTCCGACCCCAGGCGGTGTCACAGCCGGCTGTGACTGTAATTCATATCGAAAAGGATGACAGACATCCATAAATTAATTCATACCAAACCAAACGTAACAAATAGTGTTTTTTTGTTTATTAGATAGACAATTGTATTAGTCAAATGCACAGATGTATTTGCAGGGTACAGTGAAAACATCACAATACATTCATTATAGAATTCCCAACACACTAAGTGTGCCCTCAGGCCTCTACTCCACTACCACATATCTACAACACAAAATCATATGTTATCGTGTGTTTTGGATGCATGTGTCTACGTTTGTGTTGCTTCACAGTCCCCGCTGTTCCATAAGGTGTATTTCTATTTGTTTTTCAAATCAAATTTTACTGCTAAGTAGTACTTTGCACCTCACATAGTCTGTTCTGGACTTGTGGTCTGTGAAGAGACCTCTGGTGGCACGTCTTGTGGGGTATGCATGTCTGAGCTGTGTGGTAGTCGTTTAAACAAATAGCTCTGTGTTTTCAACATGATTGACATGAATATTATTAATGTTTGCTCTCTGTGTACATCCAAGGGTCAGCCATGCTGCCATGTTCTGAGCCAATTGAAATTTTCCTCAGTCCCTGTTTGTGGCACCTGACCACACGACTGAACAGTAGTCCAGGTGCGACAAAACTAGGGCCTGTAGGACCTGCCTTGTTGATAGGGCTGCTAAGAAGGCAGAGCAGCGCTTTATTATGGACAGACTTCTCTCCATTTTAGCTACTGTTGTATCATTATGTTTGACCATGACAGTTTACAATTCAGGGTTACTCCAAGCAGATTAGTCACCTCAACGTCCTCAATTTCCACATGATTTATTACAAGATTTAGTTGAGGTTTAGGGTTTAGTGAATGATTTGTCCGAAATACAATGTTTTTAGTTCTTGAAATATTCAGGACAAATTTATTCCTTGCCACCCGTTCTGAAACTAACTGCAGCTCTTTGTTAAGTGTTGCAGTCATTTCAGTCGCTGTAGTAGCTGACGTGTATAGTGTGGAATCATAGACACACTGGCTTTACTCAGAGCCAGTGGCATGTCAATTTTAAAGATTGAAAAAGTAAGGGGCCTAGACAGCTGCCCTGTGGAATTCCTGATTCTACCTGGATTATGTTGGAGAGGCTTCCATTAAAGAACACCCTCTCTGTTCTGTTAGACACGTAACTCTTTATACACAATATAGCAGGGGGTGTAAAGCCATAACACATACGTTTTCCCACCAGCAGACTACGATGGATAATGTGAAAAGCCGTACTGAAGTCTAACAAAACAGCTCCCACAATCTTTTTATCATCAATTTCTCTCAGCCAATCATCAGTCATTTGTGCTGTGCTTGTTGAATGTCCTTCCCTATAAGCGTGCTGAAATTCTGTTGTCATTTGTTTACTGTAAAACAGGATTGTCTGGTCAAACACCATTTTTCCCAGAGGTTTACTAAGGGTTGGTAACAGGCCGATTGGTCAACTATTTGACCCAGTAAAGGGAGCTTTACTATTCTTAGCTAGCGGAATGACTTTTTATTCCCTACAGGCCTGAGGACATACACTTTCTAGTAGGCTTAAATTGAAGATATGGCAAATAGGAGTGGCAATATCGCCCGCTACCATCCTCAGTAAATTTCCAACCAATTTGTCAGACCCCCGGTGGCTTGTCATTGTTGATAGACGACCATCATTTTTTCACCTCTTCCTAACTCACTTCACAGAATTCAAAATGACAATTCTTGTCTTTCATAATTTGGTTACATTTTTTTTACCTTTATTTAACTAGGCAAGTCAGTTTAAGAACAAATTCTTACTTTCAATGATGGCCTAGGAACAATGGGTTAACTGCCTGTTCTGGGGCAGAACGACAGATTTGTACCTAGTTTTTTCCCCAACATTTCATTGAAGGTGCTCCAAAGCTTTTTACTGTCATTCTTTATGTCATTTATCTGTGTTTCATAGTGTAGTTTCTTACTCTTTTTATTCAGTTTAGTCACATGATTTCTCAATTTGCAGTATGTTTGCCAATCGGTTGTGCAGCCAGACTTATTTGCCATTCCTTTTGCCTCATCCCTCACAACCACACCATTTTTCAATTTCTCATCAATCCATGGGGATTTAACAGATTTTACAGTCATAATGAGTTCATGCTTATTAGTGACTGGGATAAGCAATTTCATAAATGTGTCAAGTGCAACATCTGTTTGCTCCTCATTGCACACCATGGACCAACAGATATTCTTTACATCAACAACGTAAAAATCATTACAAAACGTATTGTATGACCTTTTATACACTATATTAGGCCCAGCCTGTGGAACTTTGTTTTTCCTACATATGGCTAATCTATTGTGATCACTACATCCAATGGATCTGGATACTGCTTTCAAGCACATTTCTGCAGCATTAGTAAAGATGTGATCAATACATGTTGATAATTTCATTCCTGTGCTCTTTATAACTACCCTGGTAGGTTGACTGAGGCACTGGTTTCAGTTTGAAGCTTTTTCTTGAGCTTGATGAAAGTACGTCCATATTTAAATCACCCAGAAAATATACCTCTCTCTTGATATCTCATACATTATCAAGCATTTCACACATCACGCTCCCATTGTGCGATGGGGGCAGGGTAAATGTCCCGAGCAGCAATGTGGGGGTAGAATGTCACAGGCGCAGGGAAAGCAGATAACTGACGAGTGGTGACCATTTATCAGATGGTCTGGAGGAAGAAGCTATTGGCCAGTCTGACCGTTTCTGCTGTGATGCTCCTATACTGCTCTCGTCAAAGTAATGGAAGCGGGGAGAACAGGCCGTGGCTCGGGTGGTTGAGGTCCTTGATGATCTTACATTTGACATTTTAGTCATTTACCAGACGCTCTTATCCAGAGCGATTTACAGGAGCGATTAGGTTTAACTGCCTTCCTCAAGGGAACAGTTTTTCACCTAGTCGGCTCGGGGATTGGAACCAGCGAAACAGCCTGACAGTAGGCTCTCGATGGTGCTCCTGTAGAACACTGTGAGGGCCCTTGGGGATTGGAACCAGCGATACAGCCTGACAATATGCTCTCGATGGTGCTCCTGTAGAACACTGTGAGGGCCCTTGGGGATTGGAACCAGCGATACAGTCTGACAATATGCTCTCGATGGTGCTCCTGTAAAACACTGTGAGGGCCCTCGGGGATTGGAACCAGCGAAACAGCCTGACAGTAGGCTCTCGATGGTGCTCCTGTAGAACACTGTGAGGGCGCTCTGGGATTGGAACCAGTGATACAGCCTGACAGTAGGCTCTCGATGGTGCTCC
>NC_060173.1:9832288-9849788 GCF_021184085.1 Oncorhynchus gorbuscha
AGGCTCTTCTCTCTCCAGGCTCTTCTCTCTCCTGGCCCTTCTCTCTCCAGGCCCTTCTCTTCTCCAGGCTCTTCTCTCTCCAGGCTCTTCTCTCTCCAGGCTCTTCTCTCTCCAGGCTCTTCTCTTCTCCAGGCTCTTCTCTCTCCAGGCTCTTCTCTCTCCAGGCACTTCTCTCTCCAGGCTCTTCTCTCTCCAGGCTCTTCTCTTCTCCAGGCTCTTCTCTCTCCAGGCTCTTCTCTTCTCCAGGCTCTTCTCTCTCCAGGCTCTTCTCTCTCCAGGCTCTTCTCTCTCCAGGCTCTTCTCTCTCCAGGCTCTTCTCTTCTCCAGGCTCTTCTCTCTCCAGGCTCTTCTCTCTCCAGGCTCTTCCCTCTCCAGGCTCTTCCCTCTCCAGGCTCTTCTCTTCTCCAGGCTCTTTTCTCTCCAGGCTCTTCTGTCTCCAGGCTCTTCTCTCTCCAGGCTCTTCTCTCTCCAGGCTCTTCTCTCTCCAGGCTGTTCTCTTCTCCAGGCTCTTCTCTCTCCAGGCTCTTCTCTCTCCAGGCTCTTCTCTTCTCCAGGCTCTTCTCTTCTCCAGGCTCTTCTCTCTCCAGGCTCTTCTCTTCTCCAGGCTCTTCTCTCTCCAGGCTCTTCTCTCTCCAGGCTCTTCTCTCTCCAGGCTCTTCTCTCTCCAGGCTCTTCTCTTCTCCAGGCTCTTCTCTCTCCAGGCTCTTCTCTCTCCAGGCTCTTCTCTTCTCCAGGCTCTTCTCTTCTCCAGGCTCTTCTCTTCTCCAGGCTCTTCTCTCTCCAGGCTCTTCTCTTCTCCAGGCTCATCTCTTCTCCAGGCTCTTCTCTCTCCAGGCTCTTCTCTCTCCAGGCTCTTCTCTCTCCAGGCTCTTCTCTCTCCAGGCTCTTCTCTCTCCAGGCTCTTCTCTTCTCCAGGCTCTTCTCTCTCCAGGCTCTTCTCTCTCCAGGCTATTCTCTTCTCCAGGCTCTTCTCTTCTCCAGGCTCTTCTCTTCTCCAGGCTCTTCTCTCTCCAGGCTCTTCTCTTCTCCAGGCTCATCTCTTCTCCAGGCTCTTCTCTCTCCGGGCTCTTCTCTCTCCAGGCTCTTCTCTTCTCCGGGCTCATCTCTTCTCCGGGCTCTTCTCTCTCCAGGCTCTTCTCTCTCCAGGCTCTTCTCTCTCCAGGCTCTTCTCTCTCCAGGCTCTTGTCTCTGTAATTCTAAGATTTGTATTTGATCATGTATATGTGTTTGCCTTTCTTTGTTATAGAGTCAAATAGATTGGAGAAGTGGTTTCTCATACATCTCCATTTTGGATGGATAATTCTTTGTGTTGTTGTTTGTTTAGTGTTTTAAAATTTTCCCAGAAGTGGTTCGAGTCTATGGATTCTTCAATTACGTTGAGCTGATTTCTGACGTGCTTTTCCTTCTTTTTCCGTAGTGTATTTCTGTATTGTTTTCGGGATTCACCATGGCGATGGCGTGGACTCAGGTTTTCTGGGTCTCTATGTGTTTGGTTGGACAGGTTTCTCCATTTCTTTCTTGGGTTTTTGCATTCTTCATCAGCACATTTGTCATTGTTGTTCATTTTCTTCGGTTTTCTGTTTGACAGTTATAGATTTGACAGGGAAGCTGAGAGGTCAAATATACTGTTTAGGTTTTCTACTGCCAGGTTTACACCTTCACTATCACAGTGAAACATTTTGTCCAGGAAATTGTCTAGAAGGGATTGAATTTGTTGTTGCCCAATAGTTTTTTGGTAGATTTCCACACTACTCTCCTTCCATCTATAGCATTTCTTAATATTGTTCATCTCCTTTGGCTTTGATGCCTCATGATTGAGTATTGCTCTGTTCAAGTAGACTGTGATTTTGCTGTGATCTGACAGGGGTGTCAGTGGGCTGACTGTGAACGCTCTGAGAGACTCTAGGTTGAGGTCAGTGATAAAGTAGTCTACAGTACTACTGCCAAGAGATGAGCTATACTTGTACCTACCATACGAGTCCCCTCGAAGCCTACCATTGACTATGTACAGACCCAGCGTGCGACAGAGCTACAGGAGTTCATTTAGGACTATCTGTAATCATGGTAGTATCTACATTAATGTAGAAGTGTTTAGAAACATATTCTATTCTTTTTGACAATTTTTAAAAAGTGACTCCAAAATGACAATACATTATTTAACATTCATTTCTATTGGGCACGAATTAATCTAAAACACAAACAAAACAAAAACCATCCAACATGTGTGTTGAGTCAGAAGGTTGATGTTGTCATTGCGTGCTAGAAATATGGGACCAAATACTACACTTTATTTATACGAATATTTAGGGGTGTCAATAATTTGAGACCTACCTTTTTGAGGAAAAAATACTTGTTAAACAAAATATTTCAAATGTGCAAATGTATTAGTATAAAATAATATAATTTCCATACAATATAACTCAGTATATGAATTGTTTACTGTATACAGTCATTAGTGTGTGTGTGTGTGTGTGTGTGTGTGTGTGTGTGTGTGCGTGCGTGCGTGCGTGTGCGTGTGCGCGTGTGTGTGTGTGTGTGTGTGTGTCAGTTAGGGCAGGGGTCATCTGTGTTTTCCCCCCATTGTAGATGGAAGAGAACTTAACAATGATGTCATGAATGATAGATTATGACCAGTAGAGGCCGCTGTTCCACCACCAAAGTAACTATGCTTCATGATCTATGATGAAGCACTTACTCCACCTTGTGGGGTAGATCATATTATTCCATGCAAAAAGGTAGACATGAATAAACTACCAATTACTTCATTTCATTTCATTTAATCAATTCATTCATTATGTTGACCATTACTGTCCTCCACACCACTAAGGTAGTATTCACAACATTTTCCCAAGCAAAACAAACCGTCAACCACAACATGTCCACACTCATTCAAACACCTGGGGCAGGTAGCCTAGTGGTTAGAGTGTAGAGGTGGCAGGTAGTCTAGTGGTTACAGTGTAGAGGCGGCAGGTAGCCTAGTGGTTAGAGTGTAGAGGCGGCAGGGTAGCCTAGTGGTTAGAGTGTAGAGGCGGCAGGTAGCCTAGTGGTTAGAGTGTAGAGGCGGCAGGGTAGCCTAGTGGTTAGAGTGGTTAGAGTAGAGGGGCAGGTAGCCTAGTGGTTAGAGTGTAGAGGCAGGGCCAGTGGTTAGGTAGAGGCCTAGTGGTTAGAGTGTAGAGGCGGCAGGGTAGCCTAGTGGTTAGAGTGTAGAGGCGGCAGGGTAGCCTAGTGGTTAGAGTGTAGAGGCGGCAGGGTAGCCTAGTGGTTAGAGTGTAGAGGCGGCAGGGTAGCCTAGTGGTTAGAGGCGGCAGGTAGCCTAGTGGTTAGAGTGTAGAGGTGGCAGGGTAGCCTAGTGGTTAGAGTGTAGAGGCGGCAGGGTAGCCTAGTGGTTAGAGTGTAGAGGCGGCAGGGTAGCCTAGTGGTTAGAGTGTAGAGGCGGCAGGGTAGCCTAGTGGTTAGAGTGTAGAGGTGGCAGGGTAGCCTAGTGGTTAGAGTGTAGAGGCGGCAGGTAGCCTAGTGGTTAGAGTGTAGAGGTGGCAGGGTAGCGTAGTGGTTAGAGTGTAGAGGCGGCAGGTAGCCTAGTGGTTAGAGTGTAGAGGCGGCAGGGTAGCCTAGTGGTTAGAGTGTAGAGGCGGCAGGGTAGCCTAGTGGTTAGAGTGTAGAGGCGGCAGGGTAGCCTAGTGGTTAGAGTGTAGAGGTGGCAGGGTAGCGTAGTGGTTAGAGTGTAGAGGCGGCAGGTAGCCTAAGCTTAAAAATGTTGGTTTAATTTAAACTGAATTGTCACATACAGAAAGGCACATAATACATGAGAATACACAAGACAACAAGTCAAATCAAATTCATAATCATTGCATGTACATTTCCAGGTGTATCAAAACGGAGAAACAAAGAATCTCAGTAATGCTTCATTTTTACAACCCACCGTTTAGCAGGAAGTGTAGTTACTTACAAATTAAAACGGTAATTACGTGATAATTACATATAACACTTTGGTTTCGTTGAGATTCATTGAACCAATCAAGTACCATCTAAGGGTTGCAAAATTCCGCTTCTGGAGTGACCTGAATATTGTAAACCGGGTTGTAAAATGAAACAGTACCAGAATCCCATATTGTAAACCGGGTTGTAAAATGAAACAGTACCAGAATCCCATATTGTAAACCGGGTTGTAAAATGAAACAGTACCAGAATCCCATATTGTAAACCGGGTTGTAAAATGAAACAGTACCAGAATCCCATATTGTAAACCGGGTTGTAAAATGAAACAGTACCAGAATCCCATATTGTAAACCGGGTTGTAAAATGAAACAGTACCAGAATCCCATTTTGTAAACCGGGTTGTAAAATGAAACAGTACCAGAATCCCATTTTGTAAACCGGGTTGTAAAATGAAACAGTACCAGAATCCCATATTGTAAACCGGGTTGTAAAATGAAACAGTACCAGAATCCCATATTGTAAACCGGGTTGTAAAATGAAACAGTACCAGAATCCCATATTGTAAACCGGGTTGTAAAATGAAACAGTACCAGAATCCCATTTTGTAAACCGGGTTGTAAAATGAAACAGTACCAGAATCCCATATTGTAAACCGGGTTGTAAAATGAAACAGTACCAGAATCCCATATTGTAAACCGGGTTGTAAAATGAAACAGTACCAGAATCCCATTTTGTAAACCGGGTTGTAAAATGAAACAGTACCAGAATCCCATTTTGTAAACCGGGTTGTAAAATGAAACAGTACCAGAATCCCATATTGTAAACCGGGTTGTAAAATGAAACAGTACCAGAATCCCATATTGTAAACCGGGTTGTAAAATGAAACAGTACCAGAATCCCATTTTGTAAACCGGGTTGTAAAATGAAACAGTACCAGAATCCCATATTGTAAACCGGGTTGTAAAATGAAACAGTACCAGAATCCCATTTTGTAAATAGTCAGCAGCAGATGAACAACAACACAAACAAACCAACAAACTAGAGGTGAAAGGTCATTAAAACAAACAAATATAAGATATGGTCCGATTTTGAAATGGAAAGTCCTCACACCAGTCTCTCCTCTCACAGATACCAGTCCTCACACCAGTCTCTCCTCTCACAGATACCAGTCCTCACACCAGTCTCTCCTCTCACAGATACCAGTCCTCACACCAGTCTCTCCTCTCACAGATACCAGTCCTCACACCAGTCTCTCCTCTCACAGATACCAGTTAGATACTAGTCCTCACACCAGTCTCTCCTCTCCTCACACAGATACCAGTTAGATACTAGTCCTCACACCAGTCTCTCCTCTCACAGATACCAGTTAGATACTAGTCCTCACACCAGTCTCTCCTCTCCTCACACAGATACCAGTTAGATACTAGTCCTCACACCAGTCTCTCCTCTCACAGATACCAGTTAGATACTAGTCCTCACACCAGTCTCTCCTCTCCTCAGACTTAGAATCACACATCAGTCCATAGACTCCTTTCAAGGCTCATCTTGAAGTACACCTGTATAGTGTCCTCTGTCCACTGTGGAGTACACCTGTATAGTGTCCTCTGTCCACTGTGGAGTACACCTGTATAGTGTCCTCTGTCCACTGTGGAGTACACCTGTATAGTGTCCTCTGTAATAGAGGAGTACACCTGTATAGTGTCCTCTGTAATAGAGGAGTACACCTGTAGTGTCCTCTGTAATAGAGGAGTACACCTGTATAGTGTCCTCTGTACACCTGTATAGTGTCCTCTGTAGAGGAGTACACCTGTATAGTGTCCTCTGTAATAGAGGAGTACACCTGTAGTGTCCTCTGTAATAGAGGAGTACACCTGTAGTGTCCTCTGGAGTACACCTGTAGTGTCCTCTGTAATAGAGGAGTACACCTGTATAGTGTCCTCTGTAATAGAGGAGTACACCTGTAGTGTCCTCTGTAATAGAGGAGTACACCTGTAGTGTCCTCTGTAATAGAGGAGTACACCTGTATAGTGTCCTCTGTCCACTGTGGAGTACACCTGTATAGTGTCCTCTGTAATAGAGGAGTACACCTGTAGTGTCCTCTGTAATAGAGGAGTACACCTGTATAGTGTCCTCTGTAATAGAGGAGTACACCTGTAGTGTCCTCTGTAATAGAGGAGTACACCTGTATAGTATAGTGTCCTCTGTAATAGAGGAGTACACCTGTATACTCTGTAATAGAGGAGTAGTGTCCTCTGTCCACTGTGGAGTACACCTGTATAGTGTCCTCTGTAATAGAGGAGTACACCTGTATAGTGTCCTCTGTAATAGAGGAGTACACCTGTAGTAGTGTCCTAGTGTCCTCTGTGGAGTACACCTGTATAGTGTCCTCTGTAATAGAGGAGTACACCTGTAGTGTCCTCTGTAATAGAGGAGTACCAGTGTCCTCTAGAGGAGTACACCTGTAGTGTCCTCTGTAATAGTGTCCTCTGAGGAGTACACCTGTAGTGTCCTCTGTAATAGAGGAGTACACCTGTAGTGTCCTCTGTACAATAGTGGAGTACACCTGTAGTGTCCTCTGTAATAGAGGAGTACACCTGTAGTGTCCTCTGTAATAGAGGAGTACACAGTGTCCCTGTACATAGTGTCCTACACCTGTAGTGTCCACTGTAGAGGAGTACACCAGTGTCCTCTGTAATGTACACCTGTAGTGTCCTCTGTACAATAGTGTCCTCTGGAGTACACCTGTAGTGTCCTCTGTCCTCTGTAATAGAGGAGTACACCTGTAGTATCCTCTGTAATAGAGGAGTACACCTGTAGTGTCCTCTGTAATAGAGGAGTACACCTGTAGTGTCCTCTGTAAGGAGTACACCTGTAGTGTCCTCTGTAATAGAGGAGTACACCTGTAGTGTCCTCTGTAATAGTGGAGTACACCTGTAGTGTCCTCTGTAATAGAGGAGTACACCTGTAGTGTCCTCTGTAATAGAGGAGTACACCTGTAGTGTCCTCTGTAATAGAGGAGTACACCTGTAAGTGTCCTCTGTCTGTAATAGAGGAGTACAGTGTCCTCTGTCTCACTGTGAGTACAGTAGTGTCCTCACCTGTAGTGTCCTCTGTAATACAGAGTGTCCTCTGAGTACACCTGTAGTGTCCTCTGTAATAGAGGAGTACACCTGTAGTGTCCTCTGTAATAGAGGAGTACACCTGTAGTGTCCTCTGTAATAGAGGAGTACACCTGTAGTGTCCTCTGTAATAGAGGAGTACACCTGTAGTGTCCTCTGTAATAGAGGAGTACACCTGTAGTGTCCTCTGTACACCTGTAGTGTCCTCTGTAATAGAGGAGTACACCTGTAGTGTCCTCTGTAATAGGAGTACACCTGTAGTGTCCTCTGTACACCTGTAGTGTCCTCTGAGGAGTACACCTGTAGTGTCCTCTGTAATAGAGGAGTACACCTGTAGTGTCCTCTGTAATACAGAGGAGTACACCTGTAGTGTCCTCTGTAATAGAGGAGTACACCTGTAGTGTCCTCTGTAATAGAGGAGTACACCTGTAGTGTCCTCTGTAATAGAGGAGTACACCTGTAGTGTCCTCTGTAATAGAGGAGTACACCTGTAGTGTCCTCTGTAATAGAGGAGTACACCTGTAGTGTCCTCTGTAATAGAGGAGTACACCTGTAGTGTCCTCTGTAATAGAGGAGTACACCTGTAGTGTCCTCTGTAATACACCTGAGTGTCCTCTGGAGTACACCTGTAGTGTCCTCTGTAATAGATGAGTACACCTGTAGTGTCCTCTGTAATAGAGGAGTACACCTGTAGTGTCCTCTGTAATAGAGGAGTACACCTGTAGTGTCCTCTGTAATAGAGGAGTACACCTGTAGTGTCCTCTGTAATAGAGGAGTACACCTGTAGTGTCCTCTGTAATAGAGGAGTACACCTGTAGTGTCCTCTGTCTGTAATACAGAGGAGTACACCTGTAGTGTCCTCTGTAATAGAGGAGTACACCTGTAGTGTCCTCTGTAATAGAGGAGTACACACCTGTAGTGTCCTCTGTAATAGAGGAGTACACCTGTAGTGTCCTCTGTAATAGAGGAGTACACCTGTAGTGTCCTCTGTAATAGAGGAGTACACCTGTAGTGTCCTCTGTAATAAGAGGAGTACACCTGTAGTGTCCTCTGTACACCTGTAGTGTCCTCTGAGGAGTACACCTGTAGTGTCCTCTGTCCACTGTGGAGTACACCTGTAGTGTCCTCTGTAATAGTCTGTAGTGTCCTCTGTAATAGAGGAGTACACCTGTAGTGTCCTCTGTAATAGAGGAGTACACCTGTAATGTCCTCTGTAATAGAGGAGTACACCTGTAGTGTCCTCTGTCCACTGTGGAGTACACCTGTAGTCTCCTCTGTAATAGAGGAATACACCTGTAATGTCCTCTGTACATAGTGTCCTCTGAGAGGAGTACACCTGTAGTGTCCTCTGTCCACTGTGGAGTACACCTGTAGTGTCCTCTCTGTAATAGTGTCCTCTGAGGAGTACACCTGTAGTGTCCTCTGTAATACCTGTAGTGTCCTCTGAGGAGTACACCTGTAGTGTCCTCTCTGAGGAGTACACCTGTAGTGTCCTCTGTCCAGGAGTACACCTGTAGTGTCCTCTGTAATAGAGGAGTACACCTGTAGTGTCCTCTGTACACCACTGTAGAGGAGTACACCTGTAGTGTCCTCTGTAATAGAGGAGTACACCTGTAGTGTCCTCTGTAATAGAGGAGTACACCTGTAATGTCCTCTGTAATAGAGGAGTACACCTGTAGTGTCCTCTGTCACCAGTGTCCTCTGTAATGGAGTACACCTGTAGTCTCCTCTGTAATAGAGAGACATACACCTGTACAAGTGTCCTCTGTAATAGAGGAGTACACCTGTAGTGTCCTCTGTACACCAGTGTCCTCTGTAATGGAGTACACCTGTAGTGTCCTCTGTAAGTCTCCTCTGTAGAGGAGTACACCTGTAGTGTCCTCTGTAATAGAGGAGTACACCTGTAGTGTCCTCTGTAATAGAGGTACACCTGTAGTGTCCCTGTAATAGAGGAGTCCTCTGTACACCTGTAGAGGAGTACACCTGTAGTGTCCTCTGTAGATGAGTACACCTGTAGTGTCCTCTGTAATAGAGGAGTACACCTGTAGTGTCCTCTGTAATAGAGGAGTACACCTGTAGTGTCCTCTGTAATAGAGGAGTACACCTGTAGTGTCCTCTGTAATAGAGGAGTACACCTGTAGTGTCCTCTGTAATAGAGGAGTACACCTGTAGTGTCCTCTGTAATAGAGGAGTACACCTGTAGTGTCCTCTGTAATAGAGGAGTACACCTGTAGTGTCCTCTGTACATAGTGTCCTCTGAGGAGTACACCTGTAGTATCCTCTGTAATAGAGGAGTACACCTGTAGTGTCCTCTGTAATAGAGGAGTACACCTGTAGTGTCCTCTGTAATACAGTAGTGTCCTCTGGAGGAGTACACCTGTAGTGTCCTCTGTAATAGAGGAGTACACCTGTAGTGTCCTCTGTAATAGTGTCCTCTGAGGAGTACACCTGTAGTGTCCTCTGTAATAAGAGGAGTACACCTGTAGTGTCCTCTGTAATAGAGTCCTCTGAGTACACCTGTAGTGTCCTCTGTAATAGAGGAGTACACCTGTAGTGTCCTCTGTCCACTGTGGAGTACACCTGTAGTGTCCTCTGTAATAGAGGAGTACACCTGTAGTCTCCTCTGTAAAAATACACCTGTGTCCTCTGTAATAGAGGGTACACCTTTGTCCTCTGTCCAGTTGAAAGTCCCAGAGTACACCTTATTTTGTAATGTACACCTGTTGTCCTCTGTAATAGTGGAGTACACCTTAGTTTCTGAAGTCCTCTGTAATAGAGGAGTACATGTATTAGTGTCCTCTGTTTAGTGTCCTTGTGATTAGTGATTCATTTAGTGTCCTCTGTACACCTCATTTTAATAGAGGAAAAGTTAGTTGTCCAACTGAGGAGTACACCTGTATTCAATAGAGGAAATGTGTCCTCTGTAATAGAGGAGTACACCTGTAGTGTCCTCGTAGAGGAGTACACCTGAGTGTCCTCTGTAATAGAGGAACACCTGTAGTGTCCTCTGTAGTCAGAGTACACCTGTAGGGGCACCTGTAGTGTCCTCATAGAGGATCCACCTGTAGTGTCCTCTGAACAATGAGTACACCTGTAGTGTCCTCTGTAATAGAGGAGCAGAAAAACAACTTTTTGTCCTCTGTCAGCTACACCAGTGATTTGATCCAGCAAGCTTTCGGTTACCTGCCCCAACACCTGTAGTGTCCTCACTAGAGGAGACCTGTAGTGTCCTCTCTCTAGTAACCACTAGAGAGTACACCGTAGTGTCCTCTCTAACCACCTAGTGTCCCTGTAATAGAGGAGTACACCTGTGTCCTCTGTCTAGAACCACTAGTATCCCTGCCTGTACACCTCTAGTGTCCCACTAGAGGAGTACACCTGTAGTGCCTGTAGTGTCCCTAGAGGAGTACACCTCCTCTGTAATAGAGGACCACTAGTATCCCGCCTGCCTCTGTCTAACCACTAGTGTCCCGTACACCTGTAGTGTCCTCTGTAATAGACTCCTCTAGAGGAGTACACCAGTGTCCTCTAGAGGAGTACACCTGTAGTGTCCTCTGTAATAGAGGAGTACACCTGTAGTGTCCTCTGTAATAGAGGACCGTTCCACAAAATCAGTGTCTTTTGCGTCCAGTTGAAAGTCCCAGTTATTTTGTTGCTTTGGCAGTTATTTCTGAAGATGATTATTTATTGTGATTAGTGATTCATTTAGGTCTGTCCCTCATTTTAAGGAAAAGTTAGTTGTCCAACTGAATGTATTCAACTGAAATGTGTCTCCCGTACTGAACCCAAACCCTCTGAGTCAGAGGTACGGGGGGCTCCTGTACTCAACATCCACGTCGCCCGGGGAACAATGAGTTAACTGCCTTCCTCAGGGGCAGAAAAACAACTTTTTACCTTGTCAGCTCAGGGATTTGATCCAGCAAGCTTTCGATTACTGCCCCAACACTCTAACCACTAGACCGCCTGCCTCTCTAACCACTAGGCCGCCTGCCTCTCTAACCACTAGGCCGCCTGCCTCTCTAACCACTAACCTAACCACTAGGCCGCCTGCCTCTCTAACCACTAGGGCCGCCTGCCTCTAACCACTAGGCCGCCTGCCTCTAACCACTAGGCCGCCTGCCTCTCTAACCACTAGGCCGCCTGCCTCTCTAACCACTAGGCCGCCTGCCTCTCTAACCACTAGGCCGCCTGCCTCTCTAACCACTAGGCCGCCTGCCTCTCTAACCACTAGGCCGCCTGCCTCTCTAACCACTAGGCCGCCTGCCTCTCTAACCACTAGGCCGCCTGCCTCTCTAACCACTAGGCCGCCTGCCTCTCTAACCACAGGCCGCCTGCCTCTCTAACCACTAGGCCGCCTGCCTCTCTAACCACTAGGCCGCCTGCTCTAGGCCGCCTGCCTCTCTAACCACTAGGCCGCCTGCCTCTCTAACCACTAGGCCGCCTGCCTCTAACCACTAGGCCGCCTGCTCTAACCACTAGGCCGCCTGCCTCTCTAACCACTAGGCCGCCTGCCTCTCTAACCACTAGGCCGCCTGCCTCTCTAACCACTAGGCCGCCTGTCGCTCTAACCACTAGGCCGCCTGTCGTTCTAACCACTAGGCCGCCTGTCGCTCTAACCACTAGGCCGCCTGTCGTTCTAACCACTAGGCCGCCTGTCGCTCTAACCACTAGGCCGCCTGTCGCTCTAACCACTAGGCCGCCTGTCGCTCTAACCACTAGGCCGCTTGTCGCTCTAACCACTAGGCCGCCTGTCGTTCTAACCACTAAGCCGCCTGTCGCTCTAACCACTAGGCCGCCTGCCTCTCTAACCACTAGGCCGCCTGTCGTTCTAACCACTAGGCCGCCTGTCGTTCTAACCACTAGGCCGCCTGTCGCTCTAACCACTAGGCCGCCTGCCTCTCTAACCACTAGGCCGCCTGCCTCTCTAACCACTAGGCCGCCTGCCTCTCTAACCATTAAGCCGCCTGCCACTCTAACCACTAGGCCGCCTGTCGCCCGGTCAACCCTGTTACATGAACTGAGCTCTCGTTTTAATAAGGTGGAACTATTCCTTTTTAAATATTTTTTTCAAACGAAACATTGAACATCTAATAGTTAAATCATAGAGTCAAAGCAGGTGAGCTGGTCCTGCTCTTTTTGGCCATTTTATGATGTTTTCTGGTGGAAAAGTGCGTGTGAACCTTGCAGTCAATTGCCACTCCTTGTTGGACACACCAAGCTTCCGTTCCCTCTGTCACAAGGAGATGTATGGCTGAGTTAAAACCTGTTGGGGCTAGGGGGGCACAAGGAGATGTATGGCTGATTTAAAAACCTGTTGGGGCTAGGGGGGCACAAGGAGATGTATGGCTGATTTAAAACCTGTTGGGGCTAGGGGGGCACAAGGAGATGTATGGCTGATTTAAAACCTGTTGGGGCTAGGGGGCACAAGGAGATGTATGGCTGAGTTAAAACCTGTTGGGGCTAGGGGGGCACAAGGAGATGTATGGCTGAGTTAAAACCTGTTGGGGCTAGGGGGCACAAGGAGATGTAAAATGGCTGATTTAAAACCTGTTGGGGCTAGGGGGCACAAGGAGATGTATGGCTGAGTTAAAACCTGTTGGGGCTAGGGGGCACAAGGAGATGTATGGCTGAGTTAAAACCTGTTGGGGCTAGGGGGGCACAAGGAGATGGATGGCTGAGTTTAAAACCTGTTGGGGCTAGGGGGGCACAAGGAGATGTATGGCTGAGTTAAAACCTGTTGGGGCTAGGGGGGCACAAAGGGGATGTATGGCTGATTTAAAACCTGTTGGGGCTAGGGGGCACAAGGAGATGTATGGCTGATTTAAGAAGAAATCATCAACCCTGTTACTTTATCTGGTACTTAATATAGTAAAACCCCCAAAAATGTAAACTCTTGAGATGGTAAAACATGTTTGTTTTTATTAAGTTGAACATATGCTCTTTATGACAGAATGTAAACATTTGTTGAAATCAAAGTTGTTGTTTTTTTAACCAAATGACACTTCTCAGAAGTCACTGAATCGGTGGAACGACCCAACTATCACAAGATGGTAAAATAACCCTGATATCACAGTGTTGTAGACTGTCCACTCTTCTCAGCTATTCAAATGATTTATTACTATCGGAATTCCGTAAAAGCGCATAAATAAAATCCCGTGAGATATTTGAGTTTTGTAAGAGACTGAAGAAGTGACACCGTTCACATGTCTTTATATTGTCTTGATGTTTATCGAGCGATAACCTGGTGGGAATACAAACTGATAACCTGGTGGGAATACAAACTGATAACCTGGTGGGAATACAAACTGATAACCTGGTGGGAATACAAACTGATAACCTGGTGGGAATACAAACTGATAACCTGGTGGGAATACAAACTGATAACCTGGTGGGAATACAAACTGATAACCTGGTGGGAATACAAACTGATAACCTGGTGGGAATACAAACTGATAACCTGGTGGGAATACAAACTGATAACCTGGTGGGAATACAAACTGATAACCTGGTGGGAATACAAACTGATAACCTGGTGGGAATACAAACTGATAACCTGGTGGGAATACAAACTGATAACCTGGTGGGAATACAAACTGATAATACAAACTGATAACCCCATCGGATTGATTTTGTCTCAGGCAGAAGTCTTATCACAAAACCTCAGTGGCCTTAGTGGGTAAGGATTCATCAGGCAACCATATATGTGCCCCATCCCACCCCACCCCCTCACCCCACCCCACCCCCCCCTCACCCCACCCCCTCACCCCACCCCCTCACCCACCCAACCCCCTCACCCAACCCCCTCACCCCACCCAACCCCCTCACCCCACCCCACCCCCTCACCCCACCCAACCCCCCCACCCCACCCCACCCCCAGACAGAACCTCCTCACTTCTCTATAAATTATTTTCTAAATAAAAACAACAAAGTCATTAAAAAAACATGTATCAAACAACATATTGCACTTTTAAAATGTATTCAATAAAAGAAGTAAACAAACCAAGTCAGTTTTAAAAGATGACAAACGTGTGACTGCGGGCAATAAGGAAGAAATGAGGAAAGTCTGTAAGACATGAAACAGAGTCCCCCGGCAGCATCCCAAATGGCATCCTCGCTATATAGTGCACTACAGGCCCCATAGGGCTCTGGTCTAAAGTAGTGCACTACAGGCCCCATAGAGCTCTGTTCTAAAGTAGTGCACTACAGGCCCCATAGGGCTCTGGTCAAAAGTAGTCCACTACAGGCTCCATAGGGCTCTGGTCTAAAGTAGTGCACTACAGGCCCCATAGGGCTCTGGTCTAAAGTAGTGCACTACAGGCCCCATAGAGCTCTGTTCTAAAGTAGTGCACTACAGGCCCCATAGGGCTCTGGTCAAAAGTAGTCCACTACAGGCTCCATAGGGCTCTGGTCTAAAGTAGTGCACTACAGGCCCCATAGGGCTCTGGTCTAAAGTAGTGCACTACAGGCCCCATAGAGCTCTGTTCTAAAGTAGTGCACTACAGGCCCCATAGGGCTCTGGTCAAAAGTAGTCCACTACAGGCCCCATAGGGCTCTGGTCTAAAGTAGTGCACTACAGGCCCCATAGGGCTCTGGTCTAAAGTAGTGCACTACAGGCCCCATAGGGCTCTGGTCTAAAGTAGTGCACTACAGGCTCCATAGGGCTCTGGTCAAAAGTAGTGCACTACAGGCCCCATAGGGCTCTGGTCTAAAGTAGTGCACTACAGGCCCCATAGGGCTCTGGTCTAAAGTAGTGCACTACAGGCCCCATAGGGCTCTGGTCTAAAGTAGTGCACTACAGGCTCCATAGGGATCTGGTCTAAAGTAGTGCACTACAGGCCCCATAGGGCTCTGGTCTAAAGTAGTGCACTACAGGCCCCATAGGGCTCTGGTCAAAAGTAGTGCACTACAGGCCCCATAGGTCTCTGGTCAAAAGTAGTGCACTACAGGCCTCATAGGGCTCTGGTCAAAAGTAGTCCACTACAGGCCCCATAGGGCTCTGGTCTAAAGTAGTGCACTACAGGCCCCATAGGGCTCTGGTCTAAAGTAGTGCACTACAGGCCCCATAGGGCTCTGGTCTAAAGTAGTGCACTACAGGCTCCATAGGGCTCTGGTCAAAAGTAGTGCACTACAGGCCCCATAGGGCTCTGGTCTAAAGTAGTGCACTACAGGCCCCATAGGGCTCTGGTCTAAAGTAGTGCACTACAGGCCCCATAGGGCTCTGGTCTAAAGTAGTGCACTACAGGCTCCATAGGGATCTGGTCTAAAGTAGTGCACTACAGGCCCCATAGGGCTCTGGTCTAAAGTAGTGCACTACAGGCCCCATAGGGCTCTGGTCAAAAGTAGTGCACTACAGGCCCCATAGGTCTCTGGTCAAAAGTAGTGCACTACAGGCCTCATAGGGCTCTGGTCTAAAGTAGTGCACTACAGGCCCCATAGGGCTCTGGTCTAAAGTAGTGCACTACAGGCCCCATAGGGCTCTGGTCTAAAGTAGTGCTCTACAGGCCCCATATGGCTCTGGACTAAAGTAGTGCACTACAGGCCCCATAGGGCTCTGGTCAAAAGTAGTGCACTACAGGCTCCATAGGGCTCTGGTCTAAAGTAGTGCACTACAGGCCCCATAGGGCTCTGGTCTAAAGTAGTGCACTACAGGCCCGATAGGGCTCTGGTCTAAAGTAGTGCACTACAGGCTCCATAGGGCTCTGGTTAAAAGTAGTGCACTACAGGCCCCATAGGGCTCTGGTCTAAAGTAGTGCACTATAAAGGGAATAGGGTGCTTTTTGGGACACAACCATTAAAAACAATAAAACAAGATATGTGTGTGCGTGCGTGCGTGCGTGCGTGCGTGCGTGCGTGCGTGCGTGTGTGTGTGTGTGTGTGTGTGTGTGTGTGTGTGTGTGTGTGTGTGTGTGTGTGTGTGTGTGTGTGTGTGTGTGTGTGTGTGTGTGTGTGTGTGTGTGTGTGTGTGTGCGTGCGTGTGTCCATGAAGACCGATGAACCTCTCCGACCATGAGACGACAGTGAGGCAACAGAACTATGCAGACTTGATGATTATGTTCCGTGACCAATCCACCAATCCCATCAGAGACCAGGGAGATTGAGATCCTATTGGATAATGAACAGGAAATTAGTAACCATGGTTAAACCCAATTCCCCTGTCTAAAACCATCAGGCTCGATCCCACTTCTTCTGATCTTCATCACTTACAAATACACCATTCTGATGGAGTTCTGACTGAGTCCGGAGATCATTTGTTGCAGTGTGACATTGTGGACTGCATCATCCTCTTCTGACCAATGGAAATCTTAGGAGCGAACAGGAAGTAGACTCTCGTGATATGACTTAACATTGGGAGAACCAGCATTAATCAAGGATTACAACATTCTCAGCCGTCTGTTGTTATGATGTCTGTTCTTGTACCTCACATTGACTTGATATTCAGTGTTATTCTGGCTGGTGAGATTAACCAGTCAGTGACCATGTTTTCACAGGTCCATTCTCCCCCACCAGGCAGCACCAGGACCAACGCTATACTGTAGAACCTCCCCACTGTAGGTTCTAATCACTTATAAATATACTATTTTGATGTTCTGCGCTCTGAGATCCGCCCGGAGATCATTTGTTGCTGTGTGTGGTTGTGGACAGCATTAGGCTGACACCAGGACACTCTCCACAGCACGCTGAAAATGCTCCCAATTCCTCCAGAATAGCGCCAGCAGACACATGGCCAGGAAGGTGCCCATCACGTGGCGTCGGCTCCTCAGGAGGGGGGCGGCGAACTTGGCGGCCGTGGAGACGCACACGAGGATCACGGTGACGAGGGCGAGCATGATGTTGATGCTCTTACCCAGAAGCACCCTGGCGTCACTGGACTCGAGCTGTACAGTTTGTTGTTGCTGCTGCTGGAGCTCTAGTTTAGAGACCCGCGTCTGACACGACTCTAGAGCTTCCTATAGGTCGGAGAAAGAAGGAGGGAGGGAGGGAGAAGGGGGAGGGAGGGAGGGAGGGAGAAGGATGGTGGGGGGGCGAGGGAGGGAGGGAGGGAGGGAGGGGGGGGGGGGGGGAGGGAGGGAGGGAGGGGAGGGAGGGAGGGAGGGAGAAGGGAGGGAGGGAGGGAGGGAGAAGGAGGGTGGGGGGGCGAGGGAGGGAGAAGGGGGGGGGAGAGAAGGAGGGTGGGGGGAAGGGAGGGAGGGAGTGAGAGAGAAGGAGGGGGAGGGAGGGAGAGAGAGAGAGAGAAGGGTGGGGGAGGGAGAGAGAAGGGGGGGATAACAGTGGTCAATAAAGCCTGTCTAGCAAACATAACCTTGGGTTTAAACAGAGGAGCAAAGGGATTGATTTCATATTAAAGGAGTTGAATATGTCTAGTCCTCCTTCTCCTAGAATAGATTAGTACTTTATTGTTCATCTTGGAAAGCAAATTATTTTTCTCCCAACCCTCCCAGACACAC
>NC_060173.1:9852288-9859788 GCF_021184085.1 Oncorhynchus gorbuscha
ACAACATTCTTACAGCATTCCTACAACATTCCTACAACATTCTTATAGCATTCCTGCAACATTCCTACAACATTCCTAAAACATTCCTACAACATTCCGACAACATTTCAACAACATTCCTACAACACTCTGTAATAACCCCACCTGTATCTTTCCTCCTGTAGCGTCTGGGTGATGAAACCGTAGTCTTTCTTGAACTGGGTCCTGAGTGTCTCCATGTCCTCCTCCAGCTGCCCCTGGGTCTCCCTGATCTCCCTCACCTCCTCCATGGTCATGTCAAGCCTCCCCTGGCCGTCCCCAACCTCCAGGCTCTGTCCAGGAGTCACTGCAGCCCCCGAGCCCCCTTCTAGACCCAGGCCAACCCCATGAGCCAAGGTGTTCCCGTTGCTGTCCGCAGACAGGGACGTGCCAGAGGAACAGTCGTCGTCGCTGGTGTACTTGGGGGTCGTTGTGGCGGCGGGGGTCGCGGTCTTCCCATCCCCGATGTAGGCACTGCCGCTCAGGGCCCGCCCAGTGCCTTCACAGCGGAAGGAATTGGGCGTGTCCAGGGAGGTCTTGAGGTGGGCGATGTTGTCGGCACTGCCAAACTTGTTCCTGGAGGAGAAGATTAACTTTTAATAATCTATCGTCATAGAAACACAGAGGTCAATGGTATGATGTCATGGTGATTCCATATCCACTGAGACAAGCTGTCTCTTCTGTCTGAGACCCAGAATCAATCCCAGGGGGCTTTGTTAGCTCTCACACACACACACACACACACACACACACACACACACACACACACACACACACACACACACACACAGACACACACACACACACACACACACACACACACACACACACACACACACACACACACACACACACACAGACACACACACACACACACACACACACACACACACACACACACACACACACACACACACACACACACACACACACAGACACACACACACACACACACACACACACACACACACACACACACACACACACACACACACACACACACACACACACACACAGGTCAACGAATGGTGGCCTGATAAATCTGTATCCACACACACACACACACACACACACACACACACACACACACACACACACACACACACACACACACACACACACACACACACACACACACACACACACACACACACACACACACACACACACACACACACACACACAGCACCAGTACCTGAGGAGGTTGGCAAAGTCCCGGGGCTTGCTGAAGAAGAATGGTGGTGAGAGTGAGACGCCAGGCCCTACAGTCTTGATCTTGTCCGTGGGGTGTCGGCCACTACCACTGCTCACGTTGGTGAGACTCAGCCTGTCCTTGGAGGTCTCCTTGGGACTGCTGTGGTGTTTGGAGCTGGCGTCCTTCTCACTGCTGTCCTTCATCTTCTTATGATACTGCTCCAGCTTCTTCTGCATGTTGGCGATGCTGTGTCACAACACAAGTCACAAAAGACTGTATCAAACGCACGGTTGGGTTTGGTTCAAAAGACTGTATCAAACGCACGGTTGGGTTTGGTTCAAAAGACTGTATCAAACGCACGGTTGGGTTTGGTTCAAAAGACTGTATCAAACGCACGGTTGGGTTTGGTTCAAAAGAGGTATCAAGAATCCGGGGAATGAATTCAACGTCTACAGTGTATTGGTGTTTCTGAAAGACCACTGTAGGTATTCAACATGCTTCTGATATATAGTTATTTAAGCAATAAGACCCGAGGAGGTGTGGTATATGGCCAATATACCACGGCTAAGGGCTGTTCTTATGCATTACTCAACGCTGAGTGTCTGGACACAGCCCTTAGCCGTGGTATATTGGCCATATATCACAAACCCCAGAGGTGTCTTGTTGCCATTATAAACTGGTTACCAACATAATTAGGACCGTAAAAATAAATGTTTTGTCATAACCGTGGTATACGGTCTGATATACCACAGCTGTCAGCCAATTAGCATTCAGGGCTTGAACGGTCCAGTTTATAATTGGATTTAAAGTGCATTTTGCCCAAAGTCAAGAACAGCACTTTACAACATAAAAGCAAGGTTACAGAGCGGTAATATAAAACAGTACCTGTGGGCTGACTTCTGGTTCTTCTTCTCAAACACCTGCTTGATGCGTCCCACCTGCATTTTCACATTGAAATAATTAGACTTTCAGCAATCAGACGCTACTATCCAGAGTGACTTGCTATCAGTGCTTTCATCACAGGTAGGTTTAACAAACGCTTATCGCAATCATTGCAAAATTAAACTTTCTTCAGTACTTCTTCTTCAGCCACTAAATTCATCAAAATCAGCGCGAGCAAGAAATTAAAAGTGTTAGTCGGAGTAAGAAAAAGTTGAGTTATACACCTGCTGCTTGTCGGCACTGTTCACCAATTTCAGGTACTCAGCCACATTGTCATCACGAGCCTCCTGTTCAATCTTCAACTCTTCAGTCACCTAAAATATCAGAAGGAAATGTAGTATCCCCATAAGGACATTCTGCCATGGCTTTGTACATACATTAAGAAATATCAAGATGATCAAGACAAGACAGTCAATGAAAAATAATAGTTTAGTCCCATGTGTGATTCACCGAGGACATCCTCCTTTACCCGGAGGATCTTCTGCTGCAGGCTGTTGAGTCCGGGGGGCAGGGAGCGGTAGGAGGAGTCTAAGCTGCGGTGGGAGGAGTCTAGGTAGCGTTGGGAGTCTGGGATGCCGCTCAGATCTAGATCTAGGTTGTTCTCCGAGCTGCCTCGACACATTGACTCCGGAATGTTCAGACTGTTCCCTTCGCCACTGCTCCTTTCAGCCTGGAACACAACCACAGAACCTTCAGTCAGACAGAGACAGGAAGGAACACAACCACAGAACCTTCAGTCAGACAGAGACAGGAAGGAACACAACCACAGAACCTTCAGTCAGACAGACACAGGAAGGAACACAACCACAGAACCTTCAGTCAGACAGAGACAGGAAGGAACACAACCACAGAACCTTCAGTCAGACAGACACAGGAAGGAACACAACCACAGAACCTTCAGTCAGACAGAGACAGGAAGGAACACAACCACAGAACCTTCAGTCAGACAGACACAGGAAGGAACACAACCACAGAACCTTCAGTCAGACAGAGACAGGAAGGAACACAACCACAGAACCTTCAGTCAGACAGACACAGGAAGGAACACAACCACAGAACCTTCAGTCAGACAGAGACAGGAAGGAACACAACCACAGAACCTTCAGTCAGACAGACACAGGAAGGAACACAACCACAGAACCTTCAGTCAGACAGAGACAGGAAGGAACACAACCACAGAACCTTCAGTCAGACAGACACAGGAAGGAACACAACCACAGAACCTTCAGTCAGACAGACACAGGAAGGAACACAACCACAGAACCTTCAGTCAGACAGACACAGGAAGGAACACAACCACAGAACCTTCAGTCAGACAGACACAGGAAGGAACACAACCACAGAACCTTCAGTCAGACAGGAAGACACAGGAAAGGAACACAGGAAGGAACACAACCACAGAACCTTCAGTCAGACAGACACAGGAAGGAACACAACCACAGAACCTTCAGTCAGACAGACACAGGAAGGAACACAACCACAGAACCTTCAGTCAGACAGACACAGGAAGGAACACAACCACAGAACCTTCAGTCAGACAGACACAGGAAGGAACACAACCACAGAACCTTCAGTCAGACAGACACTGGAAGGAACACAACCACCAAACCTTCAGTCAGACAGACACAGGAAGGAACACAACCACAGAACCTTCAGTCAGAAAGAGACAGGAAGGAACACAACCACAGAACCTTCAGTCAGACAGACACAGGAAGGAACACAACCACAGAACCTTCAGTCAGACAGACACAGGAAGGAACACAACCACAGAACCTTCAGTCAGACAGACACAGGAAGGAACACAACCACAGAACCTTCAGTCAGACAGACACTGGAAGGAACACAACCACAGAACCATCAGTCAGACAGAGACAGGAAGGAACACAACCACAGAACCTTCAGTCAGACAGAGACAGGAAGGAACACAACCACAGAACCTTCAGTCAGACAGACACAGGAAGGAACACAACCACAGAACCTTCAGTCAGACAGACACAGGAAGGAACACAACCACAGAACCTTCAGTCAGACAGACACAGGAAGGAACACAACCACAGAACCTTCAGTCAGACAGACACTGGAAGGAACACAACCACAGAACCATCAGTCAGACAGAGACAGGAAGGAACACAACCACAGAACCTTCAGTCAGACAGACACAGGAAGGAACACAACCACAGAACCTTCAGTCAGACAGACACTGGAAGGAACACAACCACAGAACCATCAGTCAGACAGAGACAGGAAGGAACACAACCACAGAACCTTCAGTCAGACAGACACTGGAAGGAACACAACCACAGAACCTTCAGTCAGACAGACACAGGAAGGAACACAACCACAGAACCTTCAGTCAGACAGAGACAGGAAGGAACACAACCACAGAACCTTCAGTCAGACAGAGACAGGAAGGAACACAACCACAGAACCTTCAGTCAGACAGACACTGGAAAGAACACAACCACAGAACCATCAGTCAGACATACACTGGAAATGTGTCTTCCATATTTAACCCAACCCCTCTGAATCAGAGAGGTGCAGGCCTTAAATCGACATCCACGGCGCCCGGGGAACAGTGGATTAACTGCCTTGCTCAGGGGCAGAACGTCAAATGTTTACCTTGTCAGCTCGGGGATTCGATCCAGCAACCTTTCTGGCCCAACACTCTAACCGCTAGGCTACCATACTTAATAAAGGACTCATAAAGGGTTTGTAAGTAGTTTATAAACTGGTAATCATTAGTTTATATATCATTTATGAACCTGCTTAAACCTGCTTGAACTACAGTACCGAAAGTCAATCAGACACTCAGAGAAATGGATTTCAAAACCAAAAGTATATTTACTGGGAATGAGAAACTGTCTGACTCATGATACCAACTAAGCCACAGAGAGCTGTGGAGGACAGCTGGCCAACATCTAGACAATAATACAATGTCACATTCAATCCCCTGACTGAGGAGACATACTCCAAACTCTACTGGAAAGCTTACCCATATCTAGATTGACACAAAGGCTATTCCAAATATGTGTTCCAAATACTTACTTTTCTGCGAGTGTGGTCTCTGTGTGTGTGTGTGTGTTCTCTGTGTGTGTGTGTGTTCTCTCTGTGTGTGTTCTCTGTGTGTGTGTGTGTTCTGTGTGTGTTCTCTGTGTGTGTGTGTTCTCTCTCTCTCTCTCTCTGTGTGTGTGTGTGTGTGTGTGTGTGTGTGTGTGTGTGTGTGTGTGTGTGTGTGTGTGTGTGTGTGTGTGTGTGTGCGTGCGTGCGTGCGTGCGTGCGTGCGTGCGTGCGTGCGTGCGTGCGTGCGTGCGTGTGTGTGTGAATCCCTTATTAGTCACGTCTGTTATATTTTTGGGACCCAGCTCCTAATTTGTTTACGCTGTAGGTGACAGGATGATGGCCATATTATGAGTAATGATTATGAGAAATGGAGCCCGTACATCTAGGTCAAAGATAAAGACAGAGCAACACACACACCCAGTGACACACTCAGAAAATCCCCCTACTGTACTAGACAGTAAGCCATGGGTTTTACTCACCACTCTCCTATGACATCCACATGTTTCTCATGAATGCACCACACTCAGAAAACCTCTACTAGAAAGTAGCTAGTCATTGGTTTTACTATAATGCACCGTTTTCCAATGACAACAACACAATATACTTATATTCCTATGACAACGACACAATGTACTTATATTCCTATGACAACGACACAATGTACTTATATTCCTCATTTTGACAACAGAGCTCATCAGTAACAATGTACTTATATTCCTATGACAACGACACAATATACTTATATTCCTATGACAACAACACAATGTACTTATATTCCTGGATGACAACGACACAATGTACTTATATTCCTCACTGTACAATAGTGAGACCAATGTCACTTATATTCCCTTTTGATTGGTCTGACAACGACATGTGAATGTTTACTTATATTCCTCTGACAACTGGTGACACAATGTACTTATATTCCTCATGACAACTCCCTTCCTCCTCACCGGACACAATGTACTTATATTCCTATGACAACGACACAATGTACTTATATTCCTATGACAAGCGCTCCGACACAATGTACTTATATTCCTATGACAACGTAACACAATGTACTTATATTCCTATGACAATGACACAATGTACTTATATTCCTATGACAACAACACAATGTACTTATATTCCTATGACAACGACACAATGTACTTATATTCCTATGACAAGACACAATGTACTTATATTCCTATGACAACGACACAATGTACTTATATTCCTATGACAACGACACAATGTACTTATATTCCTATGACAGTGGGCGACACAATGTACTTATATTCCTATGACAACAACACAATATACTTATATTCCTATGACAACAACACAATGTACTTATATTCCTATGACAACTGACACAATGTACTTATATTCCTGTGACAGTCTGTCACAATGTACTTATATTCCTTTGACAGTTCTCTACCCGTGACACAATGTACTTTTTTATATTCCTACGGTCCTGACAACGACTGGACAATGTACTTATATTCCTATGACAACGGTGAGTGGGGGACACAATGTCTTTATATTCCTATGACAACTGACACAATGTACTTATATTCCTATGACAACAATCATTTACAATGTACTTATATTCCTATTAGACTATTTCTTCCTTGTTTTCCGTTCCTGTCCTGTCGGACTTGACACAATGTACTTATATTCCTCAGATGACAGGTGTCTGACACAATGCCTTACAGTTATATTCCTATGACATTACGAGTGGAAATTGTTTTAATTGTATTTTTACTTTATATTCCTATGACAACTTTTGGGTCCTCATTCAATGTACTTATATTCCTATGACAACGACACAATGTACTTATATTCCTATGACAACAACACAATGTACTTATATTCCTATGACAACAACACAATGTACTTATATTCCTATGACAACGACACAATGTACTTATATTCCTATGACAACGACACAATGTGTTTATATTCCTATGACAACGACACAATGTACTTATATTCCTATGACAACGACACAATGTACTTATATTCCTATGACAACGACACAATGTACTTATATTCCTATGACAACGACACAATGTACTTATATTCCTATGACAACGACACAATGTACTTATATTCCTATGACAACGACACAATGTACTTATATTCCTATGACAACGACACAATGTACTTATATTCCTATGACAACGACACAATGTACTTATATTCCTATGACAACGACACAATGTACTTATATTCCTATGACAACGACACAATGTACTTATATTCCTATGACAACAACACAATGTACTTATATTCCT